>NW_028242772.1:0-100628 GCF_964263255.1 Lissotriton vulgaris
CAAAGTCGAAACAGAAGAAGTATTATAGACAAGCGTAGGAGTAGCAGACAAAGGGGGAGGCAAAGTTGGCGGCCCCTGAGGAGGCTGCGCCAATGGAACAGTAGCCAATGGAAGAGGAGCTGGCTGTGGAGGAATCGCAGGTGGCACAACAGCCGGAGGTTGCACAGCCACAACTGGTGGCGGTGGTGCCGTAGCACTCTGTGCATAAGGGGGTGGCGAACTCAATAGATGCGACATTAAAGGATCTTTCGCAAGATCTTTCTTCTCTTCCTGTTCTTTAAGCGGCAAAACTGGGTAGCATCTATCTACCGCTAACTTTTTCACCCTAAGCATCTGCTCGCTCTCTTGCTCTTTCTCATTATCCCTATACGCAACAGCAGCTCGTACCATTGACATACCTCGTTCTCGTTTATTCTTCTTCGCTAGTTTAATTTCTTTCTGTTTGGCTTCTTTGCGCCATATGCGGAAAGAGTCAAACATTGCCGGCCGGGCTTTCTTCTTGAACAATTTCATTTTGAGATTGTCGAAAATCTCAGTTTCAAAACTACCGTAACGGGGCCACTGTAGGACACCGTCTTTCCTCGTATACTTTACCCAGATCTCATTATAACTAATAGGGCCCACACCATGTTTCACGTATAATTCATATGTAGGAGTTCCAATTGGAGGTACCGGACACGAATCCTCTAACCGGGAATCCTTAGAACAACCACAACCAAACGACTTTCCAAGTCTGCTAAGACCAGGCATCTTGCTCACTAGTCTAGCTTCAAACTACAAGGGAAATCTCAAAACGATAGTCTAGCGAATACACGAGTCCCTTGGCTTTGGGGCCTGCAGGTACCAAATGAAAGCGATCCACTAAAGGGATACCAAAAACAAACTAAGAACTAGGAGACGCTCCACTCATACTTAACTGAAATGTCGATGGCGTCACCAGAAGACCCGTCAATCGTCTCGCTCTACAAACTTCTAAGGCTCCAAGACAAGGCGACAGTCAGGGCAGCAGTCCTTCGTAGCCGTCGGAAGGCGGGGAACCTCGCAGCAAAGACTTTCGGACCACGACGACATACAGGGGTCGATAAAGTGGTTGGCCTTCCTCCAGAATTTTCACACGAAGCTCCTCACGATCTTCGGGCTTGGACCGGTACCGCTGAAGTCGCCCCATGTTGGGCGCCAACTGAAGGACTGGGTTTTAGAACCCAGCGGCGTCAGGGAAAACGCCTGATGCCTTCGAGTTCCCCTGTCTTGGCAAACAGAGACACGGGATACTTCTTGATGACGTCAAAGACCAAGGTTTATTGGCTGCAACCAGGAACAGAGATCCACGAAGCACACACGGGTGGTTCGCTAGAGACTGCACAAATTCAATGAGCAGAGCATGGTCTTTTATGCCAAAAATCAAGCCTCAGGCAACATTCCAAATTAGCTTTGGGTTCATACAAACTGACCCATAGAAATGTGACAATTCAAAAGTAGCGTATGACGACAATCCCATTTTCCGTTGTCCAGCCCACCAGAGATGACCAAGCAAATTCCAATGTTCTTGTTCGCTCAGGCCGGACAAACCCATCATAAAACCCTCAACCCAAATCAGTGATTATGTCGTAAAGGAAGGAACAGAAACAGATTGGAAGTGAGATAGAAAGGTGGGAGCAGTGTACCATAAACTCTGGCCTGCCCTACTCTTTGATCTTATCTGACCAGCTGCTTCACAAGGAAGTGGCTCAGCGAGGTCAGCCTCGGGCAAGGAGTCAGTTCGACCAGGTCATTCAGAAGTTAGCTAAGGCATACGTGTCTCAAGGACTCGTTCGGCCGTAGTCATCGGCCTATGTGAGGGCAACCACACAAAATGGCTGCCGTACACAAAATGGAACCCGAAGGTTCAAACTAAATCCTTGAATATGGAGTGTTCTCATTGATCGATTCATGCGAAAACACTCATACACGCTATACTCGTGAGTTGCGGTCTGCTGACACCAAAATCGTCTATTTCCAACAACCTTTATTGAACGGGTTCGGAACCACCGAACCAGACCCACAAACTCACGGAACTACACCCCATTCCCTGTGCCTGCCAACATGGATGCATCACCGCTGGCATCAGATGATGTTGTACTCTGTGTCTCAGGCATGGATTCCTCCTGCATACTCCGGTCCCCCTCAGATGCGCTGGTGAGCTCTGTGTCACTGGCTTCCGGTGCAGCTGTAGTGCTACTCTCGCCACAACTGGTTTCTGGCTCCTGTTCCTCCGTGTTCACTGGCGATTCTGCATTAGAGAGATGCAGGATTGTGTTAGTGTCATCAGCAGGACAAAGCAATCCAATCAATGCAGTACAGGAGATGCCCAAATCAACATGGTGACCACCACACCCTGCAATCACTTTGCAGCAACACACTACAAAGACTACAACATTGCCTGAGAACCTGAATCTCTGCCATTACAGAGCCATGTTGAGCCCACGCAGCACATCACCCTGCCCGTGCATGAAGTGTTACAGACACGCAACTTGCCGTGCCCACACCTAGGGACATGATGTGGGGACAACGCTTATGACCACTGACAGACCCCAAGGGAACAGTAGGGGACAGCACACACACCCCCATTAGGACATGACAGTCCACAATGGCAAGTAGGCCATACCAAGCACCATGTGGTGCTCTGGGACACCTTGTTGTCAGATGTGAGGTCCTCACCGATCATGGTGCATGCAAAGTAGGCAAACATGAAGTCACACTCAGATAGTGGACACTGCTGTTCACCCCCTAAAAGATTCACCACACTATCCCAATGCTGAATGACCATGTAGATCCTAACACATCTGGCCTAGAGAAAGCACAGCAGGGAGGATCACCTTTGTAAGGCCACTTTGGAACATTGCATGACACTGGCACCCATTCCAGCAGCCACTCACATGACACAGCACAGCACCATCCCACGAACATCACATGGCCCACCGCTGCCACTGGCCCTGTACACATGCATCCGCTCCCAGCCAAAGTCACCCTCCCCAAATACTCACCCCTGCTTTGCTGCCGATGCTCCTTTAGACGTGGATCCAGCTCAGGATGAGTCACTGCCAATATGCGGCCCATCAGTGGTGTCATGTTGCGCCGTGCTAAACGCCCAGTGCGTGGTAGCAGCCCCAATGTCATCTCTGCCACGTTTTTTGCCAGCCTGCTCATGTCATCCCACCTCTTGTGGCAGTGTGTGCGTTGTCGGTTGGATACCCCCAGGGCTCACACCTTTGCTGCAATGGCCCTCCACACGGCCTTATGCTGGTGTACCTTGAGCTGCAGTTATGGGAGAAAAGAAGGGGAAATGATCACTGACACAGTGTCATGTACCAACATGTAGCAAGACACAGACTCATGACCAATTGTAATCTCCATCCATCCCAAACTGGGGAACACCTCACAAGGGCACCTTGCATGGGCCAAACAGATGTGATTGCATGATTCATGAGTGCGTACAGGGTCCCTGATAATCTCACACACATGCAGGATGAATGCACTGAACCCACTCAGTGGCTTCTACACATCTCCTGACCCGTGCATGTCTGGCCACTACATACATCACATATCTACTTGTGTCTGTGTGTAGATTCACTGTGTGCATGACTGGGCAGCATTCAATGAGCATGTCCTGTGAACATATGTGTTTGTATTGTGTGTTTCCTTGGGGAACATGGACTCACCAACAAAATAGCCATCTACACAAGTGTGGTTGTGTGCAATGAAACAGGCCTGAGATGGCGTATATCTTTATTTTGGTGTGAATGAACAAGAGGAAGGCCACAGGAAGTGCAGTGATGTGATCTCGTCGTGGTGGGCGTGCACTGGGCATAGTCTCTAGGTTCACACTGAGTCGGACAACAGGGGCACACAGAGACAATCAACCAAGCAAGTACTGTCCTGGCACCTGCATGCCCAACATCCTGTGCCTCTGTATGGCTGACAATGTAACACACTCCACTCAAACATACAACTGCAGGCAGGTAAGACCATGACATTGGGACACACACACTCCCTCGCCCTGGAGATAGCCTGTTTGTCAGTGTATGACACAACCCCACACCCTCAGGTATTTACTGCAGCAGCACAACTACATGTCTGCACCCCCGCCCTACATCTCCCTCTACGATGACTTACCACTACATTGGGGCCACCATACAGCCTTGGGTACTGTGCCAGCACCTCGTCCACAAGAACCTCCAGCTCCTCGCTTGTCAATGGACTGGCACGGATCTTTTCTGTCCTTGCCATCCCTGTTGACATGGAACACCTGTGGTGGAAGTGAGTGGTGAGGGGTCCCAGGCAGCAGTCTTTTGAGGCAGCAGCATGAGAGTGTCCCAGGCAGCAGTCTCTTGAGGCAGCAGCAGGACAGTGTCCCAGGCAGCAGTCTCTTGAGGCAGCAGCAGGAAAGGGTCCCAGGCAGCAGTCTCTTTAGGCAGCAGTAGGAGAGGGTCCCAGGCAGCAGTCTCTGTGAGCAGTGGAAATGTGAGGCTCACTCCCACTGATTTATAACCCCCTGGGGTCGTTTCTTAGGTGCCAGGTTGCAACAATTTAGTTGTCCAGGTCTGCCTCTTTCAAATGCATCCAATGACCGCCTCCGCGGTGGCGGAGCACGCCTTCAGCGATTTTCAAAAATGCATCATGCCACCGCAATCATCGCTCCCATTGGCTGTAGGCAATGCTCCATGGCGGTGATGCACCGCAGAGGCCCGGGGTGCGCTACTGCAACGGTGCATCTTTCAAAAACATCCAATGACTGCCTCCATGGTGGCGGAGCACGCCTTCCGCGATTTTCAAAAATGCATCATGCCACCGCAATCATCGCTCCCATTGGCTTTAGGTAATGCCCCATGGCGGTGTCACACCGCCGGGGCCAGGCGGTAGCTACTGCGATTTGGGTGGCGGAGCATGCCCACCGCCATCTACCCATGATTCCATGCCAATGGCTACAGCACTTGTGAAGGGGGTGGTGCTGGTGTCACACCGCCGGGGCCAGGCGGTAGCTACGGCGATTTGGGGCACATGCATTGGCAATGTCCATCGTGAACACTGCATCAATACACAGCAGCAACATGGTTAAGGGCACATCATTGTGGACACAATGCCATTATTCGATATAATCCACAGGTCACATGCCATGGTTGGGTATGTCTGACATACATTGGTCTGTGTTCCCTGCCATGTCACTTATGCATTTGATGGTTGATGATGCTTGACAGTGTTAAGGTGGACTCAACAATGTGTAATCAATCAATGTGTTGTGGGTCAGTGCTGACCTTGGGAAGGCTTGTCCCACTGTATGGTGTTGTTACTTGTGCTTTTATATCTGCTCATGCACACAACTGACAGTTTGCTGCCTACTGTGGTCATTGTGTTGTTGATGTGTGCCAAGCTTACATGATGCATTGAGGTGTGACAGGTGCAGCAGTTGGGTATGAGACAGTCATGTTCTTTTTACACACATTGGTGGATGTTGCGCTACAAGGCGTGCACATGTGAAATGTGGGGTTCAGTATGTGTGCTTTCACATTGACCTACGTGTTGACCTACGTGTTGTTTGCAGCACTTGTATATGATAAATGGAGAGGTGTGCCCTCTATGTGCCTCAAATGTCCACCCATGGAACCGGGTGTGCAGCGCATTTCTCATGGCAGTATTTGTTTTTCTGTGACATCCTTAACGGGATGTGCTGTGGCCATCTCATGATGGTTGTCCTTGACATGTGTCCATTTACATCTTAACTAGGAGGAGGCCTAATCTCATGCGTCACCTGACACTGCTGGAGGACATGGAGGATGTTGCAATCAATCGCAAATTCCACCTCGACAGACCAACACTGAAGACCCTTTGTGATCTGTTGGAGCCACACCTGCAGCCTCGTCGCCACTACCCAACAGCATTCACACCTACGTCCAAAGGGATGGCAGCCCTCCATGTTTTTACGGCTGGTTCTTTCCAGGAGACTGTGGCCAGCACTGCCGGGATGTCGCAACCCATGTTTAGCCTGGTGCTGATGGATGTTCTTGCAGCCATGATGATATATAAGGATAGATACACACATTTCCCCAGGGGCGCAGAATTGGACTGTGTGAAAGGTGACTTCTATCCCCTTGGTCACATCCCCCATGTTATGGGTGCCATCAATTGCACCCATGTTGGTCTGGTGCCACCACAGGCGAGTGAGCACATTTTTAGGAACCGTAAACATTATCACTTGATCAATGTGCAGGTGGTGTGCCTTGCAGATATGACCATATTGCATGTGTGTGCAAGATTCCCCGGCTCAGCCCATGACTCGTACATCCTGAGGAACAGCATTGTGCCCCGGATGATGGCAAATCTGCTTCCAGAGCGTGCTTGGATTGTGGGTGAGTATACCTAGTGATGTGGTGTGCTGTGTGTGTGACCTGCTGCTCTCTGCCTGTGTAACATTGCAATGTGTGTTTGTCATTCCTAGGTGACTCTGCATATCCCAGCCGGGTTGGCTGCTAAGCCCACTACGGAATCCCAGGACCCCGGCTGACATCAGGTACAATGAGGCCAATGGCCGGACACGTCGTTACATTGAACGGACTTTTGGCCTGCTCAAGTCAAGATTACGCTGCCCGGACAGGACTGGGGGTGCGCTGTCATACTCCCCTGGGAAAGTCTGCAAGATCGTTGTGGCATGCTGTATGCTCCACAATGAGATGTAAGAGTAGACACCACATGGATGTGGTGACCCAGTCCAACAGACAGTTGTTATTCACAAGGCAGTGTGGGGAAGGACAGTCCAAACAGTCAATGCAGTGGGGAAGAGGGTTGCCATCAGGGCTTGCTCCGTGACTGACGTTTGGCTGGTGCTTTGCCACCAGGGACTCCCAGGCTCTTCTTTGGACGCCCCCTTGCTCGCTTGGGCGGGTGGGCCCTGCTGCTGGGCCAGCGGCGTCTGAGGACTCACCCCTCTCTGTGGCCGCAGGGGAGGATGGTGCACTGTCATCCTGCAGCACAACAGAGGGGGGGGCGGAGGTGTTGTTTGGGATGCAGGCCTGTCCCTCAGTAACGCCCCTTGCTGGCCCATGAGGTCCAGCATTTGTCCAAGGCGTGTGTCGATGGACCTCATCAGCAGGATGAGCTCACATAATAGTTTGTCAGACCGGCCACTTTGTCCCTGGACCTGTGCGTAGGCACCGATGACTCTGGTGAAGTGGTCCAGGGATGGTGTGCCAACCTCCTGAGGTCTGTGGGTGACCCTGGCCCTACCCCCTGCCCTGCTGCCATGATCCTGTTGCCCCGCCACTGTGGGTCCACACACACTCTGCCTGCCGTCCACAGTTTTTGGTGTGGGCTGGTCATCCCCTGGGACAGGGAGGGTGCTGCAGGTGGCACTGGTGGTGGTGGTGGCGGCAGTGGTGGTGGCGGTGGCGGCACAGGCCGTAACTGCAGGGGTCTGCTGTGCAGTTATTGTTGCAGCAGACGTGGTGGTGGGTAGGATGGGGGCCTGGGACCTGTCGCTCCCTGGCACACCAGATGGGCCGGCCTGGAGCTCATCGTCCAGAGAATCCTGGGCATCTACTTCCGAGAGTCCATGTACAGCGGGTGGAGACTGGCTCTGCTGGTCGGTGTTGTCCTCAGCAGTGAGTTCTTCATCACCTGTCGATTAGATGGGGAATGGTCAGTGTTGTGCACTGTGCAAGTTTTCTGTTAGCTGCGTGTCATCCACTGTCTGTACACTACACAATTGATTGGTCTTCACTATTTTTATTAGGTGCAATACTGTGCCTCATTACATGGGGCAGTGGTACATCAATTACTAGTAAATGTCAGGTATCGATGCATTACATGCAATTTGTGCTGTGTTTAGTGATGCAGGCCTCACTCCCTCCAACAGCCAGCCCAGTGTAGATGGCTACCTACCTGTTAGTTTGTTTGCTGGACACTGCAGTGACTTCCAGGGGCTCCTGGGTGGGAGGAAGTGCTGTATCCTGCTGGGGTGTGGGACAGGGGGCATAGTGGGAGTAGTAGTGCAGGCCTCCCTCCACCAAACAGGCCTCACAAGCATGATGGCTACATACCTGTTAGTTTGTTTTGTGTACTGCAATGGCTTCCAGGGGCTACTGGGTGGGAGAGAGTGCTCCATGCAGCTCAGGTATGGGACAGGGGGCATGGCGGGAGTAGTAGTGCAGGCCTCCCTCCCCCCAACTGGCCTGCCGGGCAAGATGGCTACATACCTGTAAGTGTGTTTGGTGTACTGCAATGGCTTCCAGGGGCTCCTGGGTGGGAGGGAGTGCTGTATCCTGCTGGGGTGTGGGACAGGAGGCATGGTGGGAGTAGTAGTGCAGGCCTCCTCCACCAAACAGGCCTCACAAGCAAGATGGCTACATACCTGTTAGTTTGTTTGGTGTACTGCAATGGCTTCCAGGTGCTCCTGGGTGGGAGGTAGTGCTCCATGCTGCATAGGTGTGGGACTGGGGGCATGGTGGGAGTAGTAGGATAGGCCACCCTCCCCCAAACAGGCCTGCCAGGCAAGATGTCTACAAACCTGTTAGGTGTGGGTGAACAATGCAATGGCGGACCGAGGCTTCTGGGTGAAGTGGAGGAGGGATCCATCTTGCTGGGGTGTGGGTTAGGGGGCATGGTGTGAGTTGTGGTACAGGCCTCCCTCCCCCACACAGGCTTCCCAGGCAAGATGGCTACATACCTGTTAGTTTGTTTGTGTACTGCAATGGCTTCCAGGGGCTCCTGGGTGGGAGGGAGTGCTCCATGCTGCTCAGGTGTGGGACAGGGGGCATGGTGGGAGTAGTAGTGCAGGCCTCCCTCCCCCCAAACAGGCCTGCCAGGCAAGATGTCTACATTCCTGTTAGGTGAGGGTGAACAATGCAATGGCTGACACAGGCTTCTGGGTGGGGAGGAGGAGGGATCCATCTTGCTGGGATGTGGGACAGGGGGCATGGTGGGAGTTGTGGTACAGGCCTCCCTCCCCCACACAGGCCTCCTGGGCATACCTGTTAGTTTGTTTGGTGTACTGCAATGGCTTCCAGGTGCTCCTGGGAGGGAGGGAGTGCTCCATGCTGCTCACGTGTGGGACAGGGGGCATGGTGGGAGTAGTAGTGCAGGCCTCCCTCCCCCCAAACAGGCCTGCCAGGCAAGATGTCTACATACCTGTTAGGTGAGGGTGAACAATGCAGTGGCTGACACAGGCTTCTGGGTGGGGTGGAGGAGGGATCCATCTTGCTGGGGTGTGGGACAGGGGGCATGGTGGGAGTTTTAGTACAGCCCTCCCTCCCCCCACACAGGCCTCCCAGGCAAGATGGCTACATACCTGTTAGTTTGTTTGGTGTACTGCAATGGCTTCCAGGGGTACCTGGGTGGGAGGTAGTGCTCCATGCTGCTTAGGAGTGGGACAGGGGGCATGGCGGGAGTAGTAGTGCAGATCTCCCTCCACCCAAGCCAGCCTGCGAGGTAAGATGTCTACATACCGGTTAGGTGAGGGTGAACAATGCAATGGGGATTTTGTTGTGCAGGAAAGTACATATCAATGTGTTGTTTAACATTTGTTTTTACTTAATAGCCTCCACTCCCCGGATACTCCTGTGAGACTCTCAGGATTCTGTATAGCAAGTACCTTCTCCTCCCATGGTGTGAATGTTTTTGGTGGAATGGGAGGGCCACCGCCAGTCCTCTCAGCCTGCTCCCGGTTCTTGCTTCTCTCTTTGACAACCCTCTTGAGAATAGGAGAATAATTACATGCGGCTGGTCCAGCCGTAGAAGTTCGCACCACCCTGGAGTGTGATAAAGGGCTCGTCATTCCAAGAACCAGTCAGGATATGGACGGCGCAGCTGGTGCTTTAATCTTGGAGCAAGCTTTCAGCTCTGGGGCCCACTGGAGGGCTATCATCGGTCCAGGAAAGGGTTTCAAAGGCACAAAACCACTGGAGGTAATATCGAGCATGAAATGGAAACTACAAGTCCCAGCGTGCAATTGTAACTGACTTAATTAAAAACGGCACACCGGAGGCCTAAATAAATTAATTGAGCACGCAGGGAACTGTGGGTATGTGCTAAGAAAATGTGCTTTTGAATCTGCCTCTGAGGAAAGAGCATGAATGCTCTGAAACGCGTAAGGCAAATGGACATAAAAGCGGAGCTGAAATCCTGTTCCTAGCAATTAAAAAAGTTTGTTAACTTACTGGCTGGAGGAGTGCGTCTTCAATGCAGGGGCATTTTTGGAGAATATATATATATATATATATATACCTCCACACGAAAACTGCTCACACAGTGAAGCGCCCACTCGATGTTTAAGACTTTCACCTTTATTAGCATCAACTGGCAATAGCGAGTCCAGCGCACAGACACATGCAGGGATTCTTCAAGCCTTGAGCCGACGTGTTTCTGGAGACATTTGTCCCTTCCTCATGGCTGGCTACAGAGGCAAGATCCAGCTGCCTTTCACTCTCGTACGTATGACTCTGTGCCTAATCCCGCCTTCAGGGGCGTTCTGTTTTCTGTGTTCGGGACACCCTTTGTGAACAATGTCACTTATCAATCTGGCATAAGAAAAACAGAGCGTTCGGCGCAACAAGGTGCAAGCAACCCGATGGATTTAATATTGTGGAAGGTAAAGTGACTACTGCCCAAACCACTAAGGATTGCACTTTCGTTTCACTACATTAACCATGATGCTCCTTACCAGCACGCCCCTGAAGGCGGGACAACACACAGAGTCATAAGTATGAGAATGAAAGGCAGCTGGATCTTGCCTCCTTAGCCAGCCATGAGGAAGGGAGAAATGTCTCCAGAAACGTGACGGCACAAGGCTTGAAGAATCCCTGCATGTGTCTGTGTGCTGGACTCTTGCTGTTGCCAGTTGATGCTACTAAAGGTGAAAGTCTTAAACATCAAGTGGGCGCTTCACTGTGTGAGCAGTTTTCGTGTGGAAATATAGTGGCTCGCTCCAGTCACAAAGCTGCCCCCCTGCTGTGCAGGTCCTGGTGTTCTGTGTTCGGGACACCCTTTGGGAACGATGTCACTTATCAATCTGGAATAAGAAAAACAGCGCATTCGGCGCAATAAGGTGCAAGCAACCCGATGGATTTAATATTGTGGACGGTAAAGTGACTGCTGCCCAAACCGTTCGGAAGCGGTAGCGACTGCGGCTGATTCAGGCTGACTCAGCGGCGTGTTAACTCTCCGGAGCCGCCGGCGGGCGGTAGCTTCAGTATTACAGTGGAGCTCAGCGGAGTTTAGCATACGTCAGTACACTGGGAAGCCAGCCAGGATCAGTATACTTTCAACCACTGCAAGTTTGTGTCGAACTTGGTCCTGGATAAGGCACAGTGCCCTGTAGCGGAAGCCGCCACAAGCGGAATTTCGCTTCCACGGAATCGGGACTATGAGGTGAGCGTGTGTGTGCAGCACTGCAATACCAGCAATATTGGCAGTCTTGGCAGTTTTGTGTGGTAGGGCTCCCAAGGTGGGCTAGAGCCGCCTCTGAAGTGTGAAGAGGCAGGAAAGTGTCATCTAGGGTCTCTTACTTGGGCAGAGATTTTTGTCCTAAGCAGTTAAGGTTAAAACTACCACACCCACAATGCACCAAAGAATGGCTTCATAATAACCTGAGAAGCATGGGGGTTGCAGCTGATCCAGCGGGTCTAAGGAAATTTAGTATCACATATAAACTTTACACCAGGATACTCATCATTATTTATAAACTAATTACTAGGCCCATTCATAGCTGATTTCTGTATTATGACCTGCTGAATCATATGACCTAATTATTTATATCTAACAAATTCATTAATTATGTCATATATAAAGGCAATGGAATAACTAATGGTAACGCAAAGAAACGATTATGACCAGCATGTCATTTCAAAATCTATTTTATTAATTTTATTTCATAAAGAAAACTCAAACTTTTATTAGCAGTTTTATTTTTCAAATCATAAATCATTAGTGGCACAGAAGGTCATGTAAATTCAATGAACCAACATCAGCATGAAAATAGCTCAAACAGTTATTTATTTATTTCTGCATATCCTAACTCCCTAACTTAGCTAAAGAAGAAACCTGAAAAATAAACAAAATTATAGAGTCTTACGTGAAAGGGAAATCGGGCAGCGTCTCTGGAGCACAGGATCGATCGAACAGTGCTCTTAGCAAGGGGGAAATTCTTAAAGTATTTTCCTATCTAAAACTAACTAAAAGAATACAAATATTCGAGCAGAACTGAATTTCATTGGTTGTTAGATGTCGTACGATGTGGTCATCATCCGTCTCTCACATAGCCAGAGTCACTTTCAAAACTACTATTGTTCATGAGTATGACACCGGCAGCTTCCGAGGAAAGTAACATTTTACTAAACAAAACTTCCTTCGTCCGCTCATGCTTTTCCGATTTTCCGCTGCCGAACGACAAGTACGACCTTGACCAAGGAACAAATTGAACCAAATATCCAGCTTCCACACAGCCTTTGTTTGCAAGCCTTTCTCCAAGAATCAATGTAGAAAGATATAATTCTTTTTTTTTCATTCCAGCATAGCTGTGCAAAGCTCACTCTGGTCAGGCTTTTCTGTCATCCATTTTAGAAGTAGGCCTCAAGCCTTTTGCATGCAATGCAATGAGGGTGTCTAGTACGCAAAGAAACACAAGACAATATTTAGTTCAAGAAATGATAATTATTCTGTTACCCACCCTCACCACTAAGATTAACCCATTAGCTATGTTACCTAGTTCTGCATACAAACAAATAAACAAACACACATGAGACGACAATACGTAGACAAAAAGCACATTTAAAGAATGCACATGCTATTATTTCCAAAACGGCTGCAATTAGTAAATAACAAACAAGAGACAAAGTAAATGTATTCTTCAAAGCAAAGTGACAAACATAACAAGAGCACAAATGCCCACATGTTCATGATGGTGCATATTAATCTAGGTTGAGTCAGTAATCATATAAATCATGCAACACACATTAGTAAGAAAAATAAAAATCACAAGAGTTTCATTTGTCACGAACTTTTTTTAAAAATAAATCTGAAAGTCCGCTCCATCAACTCCCTCCTCTGGTGATTTTAAAAATCACCAAACAAAACCCACAAAATTTATACTAAATTTTTACTTTTATAAATGTCATATAATGAGTTCTCTCAGTATTAGTAAATCTAAACTCCTGTCTCATCAGTCTGTCTCTGTCTAGGTCTATCATTTTGAGTCCTACGGAACTCATCCATTTCAATCTCCTTCTCTTGAGCCTTTTTAAGCTTGTAAATTCTCCTCTTTTCCCTCATGTGCTTCTTTCTTTTGTGAATCATGCAACTGATTTTCAACAGAAGTGTCACTATAACAAGAACTATCACAGGGTAGAGTACTTTGCCAATAATTGAACTGCCAATGTCAGCGAACCAGTCTTTAATTGCCTTAAATCTCTTTGCAATACGTTCAGAAAAACTGTCATCTTTCATAGGTTCTATTTCAGTGTGAAATTCTGTAATATTCTTAATTAGAGATTCAATATTCTGGCTTTCATCTGGGATATATGTGCAGCAGTGCTGAACATGCAAGATCCCACAGACTCCTCCCTCTTTTGCTAATAGGATATCAAGGGCCAGCCGGTTTTGCATAACCATGCTTCTGGTAGCAATAAGCTCTGTCTTGACCAACTGGAAACCACTTGCTGTGTCAGTGGACAATCTATCAACAATCGTGGAAACTTTTCTGATCTTTATTGCATTTAGGGTAATCCCCACCATAGGAATTATTGCACCAAATATATCTCCCATGATTTCTGAAAAACTTTCCCTTCTCATTCTATTCAGGTGTTTGCCAATTTCAAATGATCCTTCATTATTTCTGTCAACATGGAAAATGTTTGGGAAAACAAGACCAAGGTAACATGTGTCATACCAATGATCTGGAAGACTGAAATATGCCTTATTCCCACAGACAAAATAAATTCCAGGAAAAATTGGGTCTTTGCCACCTTTAAATCCCCAACCCCCAATAATTCGATAGGTATCTTCACATTGACTTGCACCAACAAAATAATTATCATATAGCGTATTATCTCTTCTGATACAAAGTTTTCCGCTAACTGGTTCATCAATATGGATGGCAGCAAATCTGTTTTCTCCATTAAGTTTTTCGTCTTCTATCTGCCAAAACTTCGACTTAGTTTGTTTTAGCATTTCATTCCTCTTATAAATTGCCCTCCTCTCCTCAACCTGATCAAGAAATGATTTTTCTTCATCTCTCATTTTGCAAGTTAAATTATTCTTAAATGCGTACTCATAGGTTAATTCATTAGTAACCAGAAATAATTCTCTCATTTGTTTAGCAGGCTTAACTTTGTTCAGACTGTTCACAACCTTCAAATTAGCAAAAATCTCGTCATAGTCTGAATAATAATATTCCAGACGACCAGTTTGATTAAACAAGCTTGATATGACACTACAGGTAATCCCATATGTTAGGGGAAGCATATTATACTTAACCCCTTCAGAAACTGAAGTAGGAAGCTTAACACACACATAGCAGTCTTTAACATGACTCTACCATATTCTGAAAGAAGTCTGGAAAACGAGTTAGTAGAAAAATCTCCAACTGATCTGTCCTGATGGACATCTGGTTTGTGCTCAATGATTCTATTAGTTTTACCTACTACATCATGATTAACTTGTTTTGATTCAGCTTTACTTGTTATATTTACTCTATAATGCTCTTTATCAATTCCAAAAGGGAAAATGACTGCTAAAATTAGCCAAACAAAAATAATCATAATAACACAAATAGAAGACATTTTACAGCATCTTCTAAAAATAGCACGTCTAGAGTTATCAGCATTAGGCATTTTACTCAATTAAACAAAAAAATGTAAACTATGTAAAAATGTAAATGCAAAAATATACTACCCTCCTCTTAAAATTTTTTTTTAAGAGAACCTTCTAACAGCTTTTCTTCGACCTTGCGTCTGTAAAAAGTATTCAGCTAACACAATTTCTTCGACCTTGTGTCACCTAACACAATTTCTTCAGCCTTATGCCAGAAATGAAATCAATCTATTCTTAACTGTAATCTAAACTTCAATCGTTGTCACTGTTTTCTTCCAAGTCTTCCTGACTACTGCTGCTTATCTCAACTATTGGTGGAAGGATTATGTAAGCCCCCTCTGGAGATTTATACTTTTGATTAGGTTTCAATGGCCTTTTACTTTTCCTGTTTACCACTTCGATCTTCTTTCCAACTTGATCTTGACCGTCTGTTTCACCTTTTTGACTCGAAATCTCATTTACTTGATCTTTCGACTTTTTAATCAATTTGAATTTTAAATCTTCTTTAGGCCAAACATCACCTTTTCTCAGGAGTTTCTTTTTCGGCTCTACTTTATTATTCTCAGCTTTCCAAGCCCATTTTCTGAATCTTCTTACTTCTGATTCTTCATCACTGTCTTCTGAGTCAGTTTCAGAGATTTCAATACTGTATCTAGGAACTTCTTTACTCTGCAGTTTCACTCCGTTAGGAACAACGTCTCTGTAGCTGGTACTTGGTAATTTGTCTTCTTCTTCTGGAATTACTTCTAGCTTCCCAGTATCAGAATTTCCGTTCCTGCTTTCAGAGCTTTCAATCTGCTTTTCAATACTCTCCTGATCTCGAATCTCTCCTGACACAGTTTCTTTTTCAGTTCTTTTCTCTAGAACATCTTCATCATTATCCGAATCAACGACAACGATGTCTCGATCTTTCTCATTAGATGCTTGTTTTGCTTCTGATTTCTCCAGATGTCGACTTCTGTGTCGATCTTCAGAATCTGGATTTTTAGGATTTTCTTCTTCTTCAGAATCTGAATCTGATGTAGTCTCTTCACTGTCTTCAGGATTTTCTGGTGCAGGTACACGAATGGTATGACTAGGATGCAGCCATCTTTTCAAGCCCTTGCATTTCACAGCATTAGTTGTTACCAGAATTACTTGCCTTGCTTTCTGCCACCTGGGTACCAAACAGTTTCTTCTTCGATGAACTTTTGTTCTCACCCAGTCTCCCGGCAAAAGATCATGAGCTTGTTCCTTTTCCTTTGTAATTACATCTGTTCCCACCTGATGGAATACAGATGTTACCACGTCAGAGAGTTGCCTACAATAGTCTAAAATTGCACTGTCATTTATTGCTAGCAACTTTCCAACTGGAACATGAGCTTGTCTCATTACTCTCCCCATAAGTATATCATGAGGACTAAGACCTGTTTTCTTATCTGGAGTGCTTCTCAATGACATAAAAACAAGTGGAAGAGCATCTGTCCACTTAATTCCTGTAGCTAGACACATTTTTGAAATTCTGTTTTTGATTGTTCCATTAATCTGCTCAACAACACCTTATGCTTCTGGTCTGTATGCACAGTGCAGTTTCTGCTTGATGCCAAATGCTTCACAAATCAGTTCAATTAGGCTGTTTTCAAAATGTCCTCTGCGATCACTTTCAATAGTCACTGGAAAACCGTATCTAGGTATGATTTCCCTCAAAAGCAATTTTGCCACAGAGATTGAATCATTGTGAAGAGTTGGGAAAGCTTCAACCCATCTTGAAAACAAACAGACAATTACCAACACATATCTGAGCTTATTATGTTGAGGCATGTCAATGAAATCCATCTGCAATCTGCTGAATGGACCACCCTCCCGACCTATGGTTCCCATGCTCACCACAGTCTTCCTGTTTGGATTGATTTGCTGACAGATCAAACAACGTTGGCAAAGTGACTCTGCAATGACCCTGAATTTTGGATTATACCAAGTCTCTCTGAATTGTCTAATCGTTGTATCTCTACCTAAATGACCTGGTCCATGGTACATCCGTGCCATGTCAGCAATCATACAATTAGGCATAACAGGTCTTCCATCTTTGTAAACCCAAATTCCATATTCCTCTCGCTGTCTGCAATCTTCCTTGAGCCAAGTATTTTTCTCCTCATCTTCAGCCTCATCTTGTAAATCTTTTACTCCCTGCCATGTTTCACCCACAGATATTAGCATGAGAGAATTCATTACATGCTCATTGTTCTTTTCCCGATTAAGTGAAAGATTGTTCTTTGCACAGTAATGTGCAGTCTCGTCTGCAAAGGTGTTTCCTTTAGTAATGTAATCTTGACCCTTTTTATGAGCACCACATTTAACTACTGCTATTTTTTCTTGCAACTGAATTCCATCAATTAATCTTTTAATTAATTTTGCATTTCTGATTGGGGTCCCTGCAGATGTTAAATAACCTCTTTGAGACCAGAGCTGTCCATAATCATGGACCACTCCATATCCATACTGACTATCAGTCACTATGGTAACCTTTTTCCCTTCAGCTCTTTCACAGGCACGAATTAAAGCAACCAATTCTGCTATTTGTGCAGAACGAATTCCTTCAAAAGTTGAACCTTCAATTATTTCAGACACTGTACAAATTGCATACGCTGTTCTCAGGAGGCCTTCATCTGTTCTTAAACAAGAGCCATCCACAAAATAAACAATGTCTGATTCTGGTAAAGGTACATCTTTAATGTCCTTCCTGGGTTTTGTGCAATATTCTAGAACATCCAGGCATTGATGTTCAACATCATCATCATCACCAGGAGTTACATCTGGCAAAAGTGTGGCTGGATTGAGATTCAAACATCTCGCAATAGATACATTATCTGATCCCAGAATAACTTTTTCATATTTCGTTAATCTATTGCTAGACAGATGCTGTGTTTTACTTCTTGTAAGAAGTGTTTCAACAGAATGAGGTACATATACCTTCACAGGAAATCCCATTATGATTCCTTCACTTTGCTCTAGACTTACACTTGTTGCAGCCACTGCTTTTAAGCAACCTGGCAAAGCCTTTGCAACAGGATCCAGGACAGCTGAAAAATAAGCTATGGGTTTTCTCATGTTTCCATGCTTCTGTATGAGAACTGATATAGCACAACCTTCTCTTTCACTGCAATGCAGCTCAAATTCCTTGTCATAATCTGGCATGCCTAGTGCAGGTGCTTCACAAAGGCTTTTCTTTAACTTTTCAAAAGCCTCTAGTTCTGTTTTTGTCAAAACAAATGGATCCTTAATATCTGCCTTTGTTAATCTTTGTAATGGTTTTGCAATAACTGAAAACCCAACAAATCCATTGGCGACAATAACCAACCATTCCTAGAAAAATTCTGATCTGTCTCTGTGTTGTTGGTGGCTGAATTGCTCGAATCATTTTTATTCTCTCAATTGTTACTTGTCTGATGCCTTTTGCAATCCTGTGACCTAGGTATTTAACCTCTTGCTTGCAAAACTGAAGTTTTACAGGCAACACTTTATGCCCTTCATCTGCCAAACGATTCAGAAGTGTAATGGTGTCAGTCACACAGTTTTCTCTGTTTTTTCCTGCGACAAGTAGGTCATCAATATATTGAACTAATGTTGACTCTCCAGGCAATTTTAGATCTTCCAGGGATCTTTTTTAACAACTGATTAAAAATAGAAGGACTCTCTGT
The DNA here is from genome assembly GCF_964263255.1 of Lissotriton vulgaris. Taxonomy (NCBI): domain Eukaryota; kingdom Metazoa; phylum Chordata; class Amphibia; order Caudata; family Salamandridae; genus Lissotriton; species Lissotriton vulgaris. Next base: position 18,510 of record NW_028242772.1, read on the forward strand.
ATACCCCTGAGGAATACGACACCATGCTAATATTCGATCCTGGAACCGAAATGCAAAAATTTGCTGGCTGTCTGGATGCAATGGAACTGTAAAGAATGCATTGCACAGGTCAATGACCGTGTACCATTCTGCATCATGTGGAATCTGATATAGTATTACTGCTGGATTTGGTACAATTGGACAGCAAGGAACAACTATTTTATTAATTCTTCTCAGATCCTGAACTATTCTATATGTTCCATTTGGCTTTTTAATACCCATAATCGGTGAATTACATGGGCTGCTCTCAATTTCTTTTAAAACTCCTTGCTTAATGAACTTTTCAATAACAGGAATTACACCTTCAATTGTTTCAGGTTTCATTTTGTACTGAGGAACATTTGGAAAATCTATTCCCTGCCTCACAGTAATTTCGACTGGATCAACATGTTTCATTAAACCCATTTCATCACCTGTCAAGTCCCAAATTTTTGGATTCACTGTTTCTTTCAGCTCTTCTGGTAAATTATTTTTATCAAAAGCTGGAAACATTTTATTTTCTTCATCAACCATTAATAATGTCAATTTATACAGCCCATCTTCTTCTAGAGTCTGTAGCTCAATACCTTCTGGCGAACAGTATATTTTGCAATTCATCTTACACAGCAGATCCCTACCTAATAGATTAACAGGACTGCTGTCACAGACAATAAATCTGTGTTTGTCTTTGTAGTTTCCTATTTCTACATTTACAGGATTTGTCAAAGTAGTTTTAATATGCTGATTAGCTACTCCAACAACTTGGATCGTATCACCCGAGAGAGGAAGATTTTCAATTTCCACTGATCTAACAGTAGAACGGGTAGCACCAGTGTCCACAAGAAAAGTGATATCTTTATCATTCACTTTACCATTCACAAATGGACCTGACTGATCTACCTCGAGAGTGGCTCCAATTACACACTCTTCTTCCCCTCTCAGGCACCGTCATGAAAAATCTTCTGAATCACTGCTCTCATTTTCTTTAAACCAGAATTGTTGAGAAACATTCAACACATTTTGTGATCTTTTTACCTGTCCATCTCCGCAGAAACCTGTTTCCGGATTGTATCTTTGTGAAGTGCTGCAATTTGGCAAAGGTGGCTGTGGAATTTGGCCTTGCTGAATGAATTGATTCTGTTGCTGATTCACTAACTGTCGCTGTAGCTGTTGCTGCTGACTTATTTCATTTAACTGTCGCTGAAGCTGTTGCTGTTGCTGCTGATTTATATCATTCTGCATCTGTGGATTTAATGATGAATTATTTAAATTTCTGGGCGGATTTTTACACTCTCGCTTCCAGTGTCCAATTTCCCCGCAATTAAATCAGGGTAATTTTTGTTTCAATTCCTCAATGTTTATATTAAACTTGCCAGGATTCTGATTCTGCTGAAAAATGTTATTCTCCAAAGCTGCTATCTGTTGCTCAGCTACCTTCACTTGTGCCCACATTGCCTTTTCCTTGAGTTTCTTCTGCTTAGCATCTAATTCATCACTGCAATATTTTGCCTTTCTCAGAATGTCATCAACTGAAAGAGCTTGCCAGCCTACAATTCCTGTCCTAATCATGTCCCCTATTTCAGGTCTCAGGCCAAAAACAAATCTATAAATAAAGTGGCTCATGTCACTTTCACTTAATTTTTCATAACCACTGTATTGTTTAAATACCAGAAGCAATATTTCATAATAAGAGTGAACTGATTCTTTTGGCTCCTGATTAGTTCTGTCAATTTTAACCCAATCCACTTCTTTCGCAGGAATTTTGTCTATTAACCAAACAATTACTTTGTCATAATAATCCATGACAGTGTCAGAAGGAGCACCTGTTACTCTATGCCTTTGTGGTTCTTCTTTCTGTCAACTCACAGAAATTTTGCATTCTGTCCAGAGATCTGACGGGACAACAATGTCAAAGAAACCATCAAGATCAATCCACAGAACTTTGGAAAACTTAATAATCCTGTCTACCTGATGATACCATTCCACTGGCTTTTCTCTGAGTCTGGGAAAATCATTTGTAAACAATAATATATCCTGTCTTGTCCAAGGAACATGAACATAACCTCCATCTGCTATTTCTCTCATTGGAAATTCACCAAAAACTTCTCCCCTGTCCTTCTTTTCTTCTTCTCTTTTCTGCGTCCATTTAACTCTCCATTTACTTAAGTCACCTAATCTTTTCAGGAACACAATTAATTCTTTAATGTGAGTTATTCTTCCTGTAGTATTAAGATTTTCTATGTCCCTTTCAGAAAAATCCACTCTGTAATGCTTTTGTAATTGTTTCTGATGAGTTAAATCTACTTCCAATTCAGCAGCCACCTCTTCAAACTGATCATATTTATTTTTTGTTTTCCACTGAATGCTTTTACATATAAAAAGCAATTCATCATCCTGATATTGTTTCAAACATTCAGTACCAATTGTGCCAATAATTAATTCTTCTAAGCCTGCTTTTAATTTAGCAATATCAAGTTGTCTTGCTTCAGGAATTTGTGTTAACTCTGTTCTATTTACAGAGCAAGAATCTGATTCTGCAACCAATGGTGTGACATTTGACAAATTTTGATTTAAAGTTAAATTTGGCATTGTTTTATCTTTATGAATTTCTGTTAATTCAGAATAAAAATTTTCAGCCACTTTCTGAATTTCCACATTCAAAGGATTTGCTATTAGTGACTGCCTTGTTTTATTTTCATCTAAAACTGGCATAACAGGACCAATTGTAACTGGTACTGTCACTGCTTCCATGCCTTTTGTCAATTGTTGAATTAATTCTCCCTTTGCCTTCAAGTAATCCGTTATATTTGGAACATCAGACAGAGTCTTTTTATCATTTTTCTGAACATTATTTCTCAAAATCGAATTTTCTCTTGGGGACCTTGTTTTGCTTCTCGACCTTTCTCTATCAGGTAATCTCATGAACCTGGGTGACTCTTCAACTTCCTCCCTAGGTGCAGTAGGAGAAACACCTGAATAATTTCTTGGAGTTGAAAGTGAACAACCTGGTTGTTGATACGGCGGAGGACTGTTTAACATGTCTTCCAAAACTGCATCAAATTCTTGATCTAATTCGCCTTTCTCTTGAGAATTCTTTTGATCGGATTCTAAAACCATTTCTAATACAGGATATAATCCTTCCTGCATATCTCCTTTCCTCCAACGACGTACTTATATCTGATGAGTTTCTTTATATAAACTCCTAGGTGTTCCCCAATTTTCTCGCTCAAGCTCCATCATTTCAATTTCCCATTCAACTAATGCTTCAAATTGAGTGGGTCTGGGTCTTGGTGAAAGAGCCATCATTTTATCCCTCAAATTTCTTAAAATGTTCACATTAAATGACCCATCCTCCGGCCAGGCTAAAACACCATCATCCCTTGTATATTGCATCCAATTTTCAAACCAGAGAACAGTATGATAACCGTATTCTCCTTCCATATATGCCGCTGGTGTTTTATACTTATGAAGCAATTTTCCACCACGCGTTTTAATTTTCTTGTCGGAATTAAATACATTTTTAATTTTCTGAACCAATGAAAGCTTTTTCTCTTCTTTATACCAATAACTCATAATTTAAAATGAGTATGTAAGCTTCAAAAATGATCGTAAATAATTTCTTTGTTGCTCCGCTACTCTGACCAATCCGTCCGCGAAACTCACCAACAAGCCAATGAGGTTAAGCTACGTCACCACCTTGCTCAACCAATGAGAACCCAGTTTTCAGAAACAACCAATCAGCTAACAGCTCAACTTGATCACGTGAGCCAATCAGTGCGCTCGCTAAGACCAGCGATGGCTCGTGGAGGGAGTTACGGTGGGGCAGGAGGGTGGGGAGGGGGAGGGGCAGGGTGGAGGTTGCTAAAAACCGGCATATGGATAATTGCAGGTAAGTAAACAATTTAATTAATAAAACGAATTTCGTAGTGCGCCTTGCATCGTAAAATGCAATGCAGTGCGAGCTACGAAATTCGTTTTATTAATTAAATTATTTACTTACCTGCAATTATCCATATGCCGGTTTTTAGCAACCTCCGCCCTGCCCCTCCCCCTCCCCGCCCTCCTGCCCCACCGTAACTCCCTCCACGAGCCGTCGCTGGCTATGACGTATGTCAGCCAATCACAGCGCGAACCCTGTGATCTACACTGCCGCTGCAGAGAAGCTGCACTTGTCAGTGTCACTCCGTAAACTTACCCCTCCCTTACAAAATATTTTCACAGCGCCATTTTAAACAATCCCTTTCGGAAAGATTCAGTTAATAACTACATAAAACAAACCATTTGTCCGATTCGCTAAAAAGTAATAGTTTTACCAAGCATTCAGAAATTTCACTCGCATGAAATAGACAACGCTATTTTCATTTAAAAACGATTTTTCAGCATTCATACAAAAAGAAACCTAACCACATACATGAATTCTTCAGTCGGACTTTAACCAACCAAATGAATCCCTACTTACATCAGTAATAAAAAGCTATTTTACCCTTCACACAAGTTTGGAAAATCCTACTACTCTTTTACATTAAGTTTTAAAACGGGCTGCAAGTCCCTATATTTCAATGATACAATTTCATAGTTAATCCTCACTATTCATGCAATCTGTCATACCTAAATCCCTAAACTTGTGTTGTACGACCACAACACTTAGTGATAATTCTGTACCCCTATTTTGAAACGGAACAAATGAACTGTGTAACTTCACCTGTCACACTACTCTGCCGGCCGGCTCTTAGGTTTTTCACACTGCTGGAAAAACCCGATAACAAACATATAACATCTAGACAAAACTTAACATGTGTTACACATGCATCCTATGTATTTACCATGTAACATGTACGTTACCATAGCAACCGAACTCTGCTACCAGATAATTGATCCAGCGGGTCTAAGGAAATTTAGTCTCACATATAAACTTTACACCAGGATACTCACCATTATTTATAAACTAATTACTAGGCCCATTCATAGCTGATTTCTGTATTATGACCTGCTGACCTAATTATTTATATCTAACACATTCATTAATTAAGTCATATATAAAGGCAATGGATTAACTAATGGTAACGCAAAGAAACGATCAAGACCAGCTTGTCATTTCAAAATCTATTTTATTAATTTTATTTCATAAAGAAAACTGAAACTTTTATTAGCAATTTTATTTTTCAAATCATAAATCATTAGTGGCACAGAAGGTCTTGTAAATTCAATGAACCAACATCAGCATGAAAATAGCTCAAACAGTTATTTATTTATTTCTGCATAGCCTAACTCCCTAACTTAGCTAAAGAAGAAACCTGAAAAATAAACAAAATTATAGAATCTTACGTGAAAGGGAAATCAGGCAGCGTCTCTGGAGCACAGGATCGATCGAACAGTGCTCTTAGCAAGGGGGCAATTCTTATAGTATTTTCCTATCTAAAACTAACTAAAACAATACAAATATTCGAGCAGAACTGAATTTCATTGGTTGTTAGATGTCGTACGATGTGGTCATCATCCGTCTCTCACATAGCCAGAGTCACTTTCAAAAGTACTATTGTTCATGAGTATGACACCGGCAGCTTCCGAGGAAAGTAACATTTTACTAAACAAAACTTCCTTCGTCCGCTCATGCTTTTCCGACTTTCCGCTGCCGAACGACAAGTACGGCCTTGACCAAGGAACAAATTGAACCAAATGTCCTGCTTCCACACAGCCTTTGTTTGCAAGCCTTTCTCCAAGAATCAATGTAGAAAGTTATAATTCTTTTTTTTTTCATTCCAGCATAGCTGTGCAAAGCTCACTCTGGTCAGGCTTTTCTGTCATCCATTTTAGAAGTAGGCCTCAAGCTTTTTGCATGCAATGCAATGAGGGTGTCTAGTACGCAAAGAAACACAAGACAATAATTAATTCAAGAAATGATAATTATTCTGTTACCCACCCTCACCACTAAGATTAACCCATTAGCTATGTTACCTAGTTCTGCATACAAACAAATAAACAAACACATACACATGAGACGACAATACGTAGACAAAAAGCACATTTAAAGAATGCACATGCTATTATTTCCAAAACGGCTGCAATTAGTAAATAACAAACAAGAGACAAAGTAAATGTATTATTCAAAGCAAAGTGACAAACATAACAAGAGCACAAATGATTAAACAAGCCCACATGTTCATGATGGTGCATATTAATCTAGGTTGAGTCAGTAATCATATAAATCATGCAACACACATTAGTAAGAAAAATAAAAATCACGAGAGTTTCATTTGTCATGAACTTTTTTAAAAAATAAATCTGAAAGTCCGCTCCATCACAGCTATCGCAAAAAGTGTGGCATTAGAAGCTGTTTCGCGTATGTCGGGCAGTGAGTCACAAGGGAGCCAGGCCCCCGGGTACAAGCTTAGAAGTAAAGGAGGGATCAGGGCAGTGGTAGTGGACCGACTAATGTTTCTCCATTAGCTTCAGCTAAAGCGAAGGCCAAACTTGCTAAAAAGACTGGTTAAAAAAACAATCCTAAAGGTCAGAAGCTCATTACTAAGGTTAAGCCACCACCTTCATTAAAATCTTACTTCAAAGCTATTCCCGCAGTTTTGGAACTTAAACCTTCTGGTGGCCCCGTTTTGGAGATCCCGGAGGGTCTCTATACTCCTAATAGGTATCATATTTTGGCTCAGGAAGAATTAGATCAAGGATTTGATCAAGGTTCGGTGCAAGCTGTTTCTTTAAGTACTTCGAGGATGCTGAGTCCAGATAAGCCCGATAATGAGTCTAGGGGGCAGGATAGCATTTTTGAAAGAACTGATATAGAGGAATCATCACCTACCCAGAATTCTATGATCGATCCTTTAGATATCGTAGGAAAGGGATGTACCATGATCTCCTTTAGGGATGAGGATAATATTTCTGAGACCCCACTTAGTGATATATCTGTTTTGCAAATGCTACAGTCCTTAAGCCATGAGGTTAAAAATGGCTTTGTGGCATCGCAAAAAAATCAACAAGAGATAAAACTATATTGCGGAAAACTAGAAGAAAAGTTTGAAGCCCTAGCAGCTAGGACCACCGAATTAGAGTCCTCTGTTTCTGATCTAAAAAAACTAGCTCTACAACACACGAAGAAGATAGATGATTTACGATATCGAGAACAGGGCTACCAGGAGAAAATGGAGTCGCTTGAAAATGCGCAAAGAAGAAATATTTTGCGTTTTCTGAAAGTTCCAGAAGGGGGAGAAGGCAGCAACATTAAGGAGTTTGTTGTTAAGCTTATAAGGCAAGCTACTGAAATCGAAGCCACAGAAGAAGATCTAATGAGGGACATCCAACGAGTGCATAGGGATCCGTTTAGGCAGAATCCCAATAAAACAAGACCCAGGAAGATACTCGTCCAATTCCTGACCTACACCTTAAAGGATGAGATACTTAATAAGGATCTTAAAAGTAGCTCTCTTACTGCTGAAGGAATCACTTTTCAGATCAGGTCAGATGTTTCCTCGATCACAGCATCCCGACAGTGGGAGCTAGGTAAATTATTATACTCCTTTAGGCAACTCTGGGCCACTGCTCAACTGAAATTTCCGGCGTCTCTAAAAATAATGTACAAAAATAAAATGAGAGTCTTTAAAAGGGTGGAAGAGGTTGAAGAGTATCTCCAATCAGCTACAGCGGATAGCAAAGTGGACGTGGGGTATAGAGAGATCAGGGGATTAATGAATTAATAAGTTGGCCTATAGTTCTCTTAAGAATGCCCACGTGTGTTGTTTTTTTTTTTTAATTTTTCTTTCTTTCTCAACTGAACTTTCGCCTTTTTATAGGATTGCTCTTTATTGATTTCTCAAATTCTTAGTTCCACAATACTTGATCTTCCGGATATCTGAGGTCGGAGCCTTAAGGCCTTCAGAGAGGCCAAGAAGAAGGAGAGGGGTTCTCCAGGGCAGCATGGGGGGGGCATTGGGTTGCATAGAGTAGGGGTGGGGGAGAGCACTGGGTGGGGAGCATGTGGGAAAAAAACAACAACAAAAAAGTGTCCAAATCGCCAAATAAGATACCGAATTGTTTACGCCTACAAAGGAAAATATGTCGCAGAATAGGATAGCCCCGCAGGTATACATGAAGCTTCTAACATGGAATTTAAACGGTTTGAGAGTTAAACATAGAAGAGAAAGAATATTTCAATATTTGAAGGACGGACCTGAGCATATTTTTATTTTGCAAGAGACACATTCTATGGAACAGGAGCTAAGGGAGATCTGTAGTAGCAAAAAATGGATCCAGCATATTATTACCACATCACAGCATAGTACTATAAAGGGAGTAGCAATTCTGATTAAGTCAAATCCTGCCATCACACTGCTAGAATCAGGGAGTGATAAAAAAGGGAGATGGGTCATAGCAAAGATTAAATACCAATCTCGTAAATTTACAGTAGCAGGATATTAATGGGCCAAACTTGGAAGATCCGCTCCCTCTTAGAGAATAATTGGTGAAGCTCTTAGACTTTGAAGATCCACTAATTTTAGCAGGGGATTTTAATTTAGAGCTGGATCCACAATTAGATAAATCATACAAACGTAAGACCATGCATAACCCTAAAACTAGATCTTTACTAATAAATGCAATAAACCAGTTTGGCTGGAAGGATATATGGAGGAAGAAATGGGGCATAAAAAGAGAATTTACTTTTCACAACAAAAAGCTGCGTCATAAGTCAAGGCTAGACTTTTTTCTAATTTCAGATCAGCTCTGTGAGGTTGTACAGGAGGTAACACATCTAGGTGCACATATTTCAGATCATTCAGCAGTCTCTCTAGTCTTGAAAATTTTGGGCTCACAGATCAATAAAAGATGGACTATGGATAGGAGTATTCTGCTCGAGGAGGAGGTAATAGAGAAGTTGACGGTGGAGTCTAAACTTTATTTTGAGAATAATTTGGGGGCGGCCTCACTTCCTGTAGTTTGGGATTCCTACAAGGCTTTTCTGAGGGGAGTAGTACTGGCCACTCAGACTTTCTGACATAAAATATATAGGACAAAGATTTCTGAGATTGAGTTTAAAATCAGTATATTAGAATGCAAACTATTAGATCCAAACTCAGCAGAACCTAAAATCCAGGAAGAATTGGCTGCATGTAAATTGCAACTTGGAAAGATTGTGGATGAGAGACTTAGGAAGAGTTGGCAGGCTAGTTCGCTTGCTCATTTTGAGTATGGGTAAGCTAGTGGTAAGTTATTAGCCTGGAAGGCAAAAAAAGAGCAAGGGAGAAACACAATGAAGGAAGTTCAGATGGCTAATACGGGTGTGATCTCAGAAAACATGGCTGAAATAGAGGAATCTTTTAATACACATTTTGAACAGGTATATAAGGAAGACCTAGCTCCACAGGAGGATTTAATCCACGCATGGCTTACACAATATTCAGTCCGGCGAATTGATGATCTGGCAGCTGAGAATCTAAATAGAGGAATTAGTTTGAAAGAGATAGTTGAGGTAATAGAGGCAGCTAAAAGAAGCAAGGCTCCGGGCCCCGATGGCCTTCCGGCTGAGCTTTATAAAGTATTAGCTCCAGTTATTTCTCCTGTTCTCCAGAAGCTCTTTACAGCCATTTTTGAGGAAGGAGGTAAAATCCCTTCTTCTTGGGACGAGGCTACGGTCTTTCTTGTTCTAAATCGCCTGCCCAGTGTGATTCATACAGACCTATCTCTCTGCTTAATTTGGATTATAAATTCATGGCCAAATTATTAGCAGAGAGATTAAACGGGGTAGCTGGCAGATTATTGCACTCAGATCAAAAGGGATTTGTTAGGGGGCGTTCCATACAAGATCTAACGCAAGCACTAGTGGGGGCTATTGACCTTGCTTCCCTTTATAAACTTCCGCTGGCTGTCATAACATTAGATGCTACTAAGGCATTTGATCGTGGAAACTGGATATTTCTGGCCAAAGTTTTGGAAAAGTGTAATCTGGGGCGGAACTTCTCTAGAGTCATATCGGCATTTTACCATGCCCCAATATCAAGGGTTTTGATAAATGGCAGTCTTCCAGCACCTATAAAAATAAATAGAGGCACAAGACAGGGGTGTCCTCTTTCACCCCTGCTTTTTGACCTATATATAGAATCACTGGCCGAAAAACTCAGACAAGATCAGCATATTTCACCATTTAAATATAAGAATTGGGAGAAAAAAGTCTCTCTCTATGCGGACGACATGATGCTATACACTTCAGATCCGGTGATAGCAATCCCCCTCATTTATAGTGCTGCTGCTCATTTCGGGCAAATTTCCAGTTACCAGATCAATCAATCTAAGTCTGAATGCATGACCTGGAATATAACAATCGCAAGTCCAATCCCAATTCTAAAACACAAAATAAGATATCTGGGGGTACAAATCACGCAGGACATAGAACAAATGTCTGATAGAAATTTGGCGAAATTTGAGAGAGAGTCCGCAGATTCTTTGAGGAGTTGGTCTCTTCTCCCTTTGACTTTAATTGGGAGAGTGAATATTATCAAAATGATGCTGCTCCCTAAATTAGTTTTCCTATTTCAGAATATTCCGTTAGTTTTCAAAGAAGCCAAATTAAGTAAGATTCAAGCCAAATGGAACTCCTTTGTTTGGGCCTCAAAGGGCATAAGGATTGCATAGAAGAAGCTGCGACGGAAGGAAGGCAAAGGAGAGTTTTCTGCCCCGGACTTGAAATTGTATGCCTGGACTTTGTTGATTAAGGCGGGATATTCCAGATGAGACTGACACAGGCATTATGTTTCAAATAATGGTTTCCGAGGTTCAAGGGGGGCCCCAGAGTTTTCTGTTTAAATTTGGGGATCCACGCTATTTTAAGAAGGTTCGTCTTAAGATCTTGAGAGACATGGCTTCCATCTGGGCTAGGGTTAGGAGATCGTTGCGCATTCCATACTACTTTGGCTCCAATTTAGCAATCACCTGGCTCTCCAGAGTGGACTAAAGATTCATTGATTATCCCTCTTCGGGAGGCGAATGTTTAATGTTGGAGTCAGCTAATGCCGGAAGGTGTCTTGTTAAGTTGGGATGAGATTTGTATTTTGACGAACAATAACTTATCCAAATTTAAATATCTACAAGTCAAGAGCTGGAGTCAGGCTAGCAGAGTTGAAATTGGCGTTGTGACTGTTGTGGAGGAACTTTTGCTGAAGAAGACCAGGCGAATAACAACATCCTCTCTGTATTAGACCATCTTAGAAGCAGAGGACGGAGACTTTTTCCAGCCTGCTCAACTATGGGGGGACCAACTTCCGGAGGTCGATGTGCAGAATCTGTGGCAAGTATCTTTTGACCTACTTTATACTGCAGTCTCACCGGCCAATTTAAAGCGCAATCATCTGTTTTCTCTTCACAGAGTTTATTGGTCTCCTGCTAGGCTGGCAAAATTCTCTAAAGGTCCCATTCCCTACTGCCCAAAGTGTAAGCAGGAAAAAGCTGACGACCTTCATATGTTTTTAACTTGTCCTGATCTAAGAAACTTTTGGGCTTCGGTAGAAGAAGGTATGAAAAGGCTGTTTAACTTTGATATACAGGTTAGTATATCTTTGTTTTTTTTGTGGACTTTTTGGTAATTATGAGGAACTCTCTTAAGACATAAAGAAATTGTCTCTATACTTAATTATTTTGGCGCATAGAGAAATATGCAAACTTTGGGTTCAAGATAGCACTCCTTCATACCTAGACTAGCTCAGGGCAATTAAGTACACGCTTAATTTAGATAGGTTAAGGTGGAAGAGAAGGAAGTATTTTTGGATTCCCTGTATCGAATGGCTGGATAGGTTGTAAACGGTCTGTCCAATGATTATGCCTTTTTGCAGAATGAGTTACCCTAAGATCAGTTCTTGGGCCTGGTAGATTGAGGAACTGAAGTGAATCCATTCCCTTTTGGTTCCGTTTTGGACCTGGTGGGTATCTGCAGAAAGAGCATCCAGTAAGATCTTCAGAGTCCAAGAGGTGCCCTCTCGGGGGCGTAATGGATGGTATGGACCTTTTTTTGGCTCTGAGAATATCTTTTTTGACGTATGAGGACAAAAAAAAAGCAACCCGACGGATTTAATATTGTGGAAGGTAAAGTGACTGCTGCCCAAACCACTAAGGATTTCACTTTCGTTTCACTACATTAACCATGATGCTACTTACCAGCACGCCCCTGAAGGCGGGACTACGCACAGAGTCATAAGTATGAGAATGAAAGGCAGCTGGATCTTGCCTCCTTAGCCAGCCATGAGGAAGGGAGAAATGTCTCCAGAAACGCGTCAGCACAAGGCTTGAAGAATCCCTGCATGTGTCTGTGCACTGGACTCACTGTTGCCAGTTGATGCTAATAAAGGTGAAAGTCTTAAACATCGAGTGGGCGCTTCACTGTGTGAGCAGATTTCGTGTGGAAATATAGTGTCCCGCTCCGGTCACGAAGCTGCCCCCCTGCTGGCTGTGCAGGTCCTGGTGTTCTGCCGTTCGGGACACCCTTTGGGAACGATGTCACTTATCAATCTGGCATAAGAAAAACAGCGCGTTCGGCGCAACAAGGTGCAAGCAACCCGATGGATTTAATATTGTGGAAGGTAAAGTGACTGTTGCCCAAACCACTAAGGATTGCTCTTTCGTTTCACTACATTAACCATGATGCTACTTACCAGCACGCCCCTGAAGGCAGGACTAAGCACAGAGTCATAAGTGTTGGACTTGGCCCTTCTGGCAGGTTCACCCCTGAGTGCGTGGAGTAAGGTTGGCCTGCCCTCCGATAGGAATGCATGGGGAATGTATGTGTCCCTGGTAGTTCCTAATGCGTGGGGAGTACAGGCTCGAGTCTGGTATGTGCGAACTCGTGAGAGTGAATGCTTCGCAATGACGTATGTGGCATGATTATGTCTTGTGTAGAAGTGCCACTTCTAGGAATTGGCATATTAGTGTAAAATATGCCTGACGTGTGATTGGCTGGAGCTGGCTGGTGAGCCTGGCTCCAGGAAGGCTGGGTGGGTCTGCCCGGTGGTGAGTGTGAGATTAGCATGCTGATGGCTGGGGAGGAGTGCACTTGGGTCCTGAATAGGGCTGGGCTTCCCCACACAATGCTGGCTCCGCCCCCTGTGGTGCGTCTAACGACCCTAGCCCTGCCAGTGAATAGAGTGAGGGGCTGAGCACATCAAGAGTGCTCCCAAACCAGCTGCGACTGGTTCTTCCCCCTCAATGCACCTTTAGACAAAGGAATTCAATGTATAAAAAAGGGGCTGTGTCTCCTTACAAAATGTTCTTGTTCTTGTTGCTGACTTGAATCTACCAGGGGCGTGCTGCTGCTTGGGCCCAGGGGAAGGCTTGCCTTCCTGGGCCCTGCCCAGCCCCTGGATACTTGATGGACCTTTCCTATGGATCTGGCTGCTTGGGTCCTGATAGGAGGGGGCTGCTGCTGGTGGGGCCCAGGAGGGACCGCCATGGGGGCTGTCTCCTGCCCTGTGCGCTGGCCCCTGGGCCCTGCATGCCCCTCCTGATGCTCAGGACCTTCTGCTGTGCCTTTGACCTTGCCCCAGGGCTGTGGCTGCCCCTAGCGTCCCGTGAGCGCTTTATTTTGCATGCCTGGGCAGAGCGCTGTCGTTTTCCCTCTGAGGGAAGCGCTCCTGCCCTTTTTGTGCCCCAGAGTGCTGCGTTGCACTTTATTCTTAATTGCGGGGGCACCCCGTTTATTTGGTTGTTTGGCGAGTGCTCACCTCGCTGTTGTGGTTTTAATTAATCTCGAGGGTTCCCACCCCTCTTAAATGCCCCCGAGATTCACCGCCGCGGCCCGAGCCATGTGAAAATGGCCACCGGAATGAGATGTCCACCCCGCCGCCTGGTTGTGGGCGGGGCCGGGAGGACGTGGTTTCCGCTTCCCCCTGCCTGGGGGAAGCTTTTGTCTGCCTTCCGGTCTCCCGTATGCTGAGGGAGACCGGAGTTGCTGCCCGCCCGGACCGCCGAGAAGTAAAGGCGGTGATGCGTGTGGAGGCCGGGAGCCAACCCCGCCTCCCCGAGTGGCTGATAAAGAAGTGCTGCCGGCCCGCAGCACAAGAGAAAGAAGCTGTCAGAGAAGATGGCCGGATGCTGCCCGGGGCTCCCTTGAGCTGTGGGGAGCCCCGGTGGTCCAGCGGAGGACAGGATTCCCCCGAGAGGAGGAGAGGACCCCCCCCGCTGGAACCGCCGCCGAGAGGAGCCTAGAGGAGCCGAGAGAAGACGCAGCAGGAAGGAGACGCCGCCTCCCGACCAGCCGGTGAGTGCAGGAGCCTCCGCGGGTCACCCCTCATCGCTTCCTCTGTCCCTGGGCCCCTGAAAGGGCTCAGGGGGCAGTTTTGTATTTCAGAGTCACCCGAGAGGGACTCCAACAGTTGGGGGGGGGATTACTAAGGGTAGGGCGGGCCCGGGTGGCAGAGGGCCGCTCCCCCCAGCGGGCAGTCTTGTTTCTAGAGCCCACGAGGCTCCCACTCTGCCCCACAGTCGTTCACGAGCCCTGAGAGGCTCCAGGGGTCATTGTTGTTTCCAGAGCCCCCGTGGGCCGCCCCGCATTGCTTGGGGCATGTTTCTTCCTGAGCCTAGATGGCTCCAACCAGGGGCATATTTGTTTTCAGAGCCAGAGGGCTCAGTTGGGTGCAGTCCTTGTCCTGAGGGGCCAGTGAGGGCCCCGTTGCAGATTTGTTTTCCAGATGCCCAGCAAGTAGTGATTAAACAACAAGGGGTGGTGATGGACAGAGTTTCTGAATTAAGCACCATCCCAGCTCAGAACCTGGCTATATGCAAATTAGTCTGTTCCTGTCCCAGTGCATGATGGGAACAGGGCAAACCAAACTACCAAGCCAATTCTTTCACTGGGAAGGAAACAAGCTTCCGGGGACCAGTTTCTGGCATTACAGCCGTCTTCGGCCCGGCTTGCTTGAATCCTGATGGTGCAATGAGCAAGGGACTCACATCTGAGTATACCCTTCCACGCTTATGGTGGACAAAATAATTAAACAACAAGGGGTGGTGATGGACAGAGTTTCTTAATTAAGCAGAATACTCTCACCCAGTCAAGAGATCAGGGCTAGATCCAACACCGTTTTTTAGCTCACTGCACCATCCCAGCTCAGAACCTGGCTATATGCAAGTTAGTCTGTTCCTGTCCCAGTGCATGATGGGAACAGGGCAAACCAAACTACCAAGCCAATTCTTTCACTGGGAAGGAAACAAGCTTCCGGGGACCGGTTTCTGGCATTACAGCCGTCTTCGGCCCGCTTGCTTGAATCCTGATGGTGCAATGAGCAAGGGACTCACATCTGAGTATACCCTTCCACGCTTATGGTGGACAAAATAATTAAACAAGGGGTGGTGATGGACAGAGTTTCTGAATTAAGCAGAATACTCTCACCCAGTCAAGAGATCAGGGCTAGATCCAACACCGTTTTTTAGCTCACTGCACCATCCCAGCTCAGATCCTGGCTATATGCAAATTAGTCTGTTCCTGTCCCAGTGCATGATGGGAACAGGGCAAACCAAACTACCAAGCCAATTCTTTCACTGGGAAGGAAACAAGCTTCCGGGGACCGGTTTCTGGCATTACAGCCATCTTCGGCCCGGCTTGCTTGAATCCTGATGGTGCAATGAGCAAGGGACTCACATCTGAGTATACCCTTCCACGCTTATGGTGGACAAAATAATTAAACAACAAGGGGTGGTGATGGACAGAGTTTCTGAATTAAGCAGAATACTCTCACCCAGTCAAGAGATCAGGGCTAGATCCAAAACCGTTTTTTAGCTCACTGCACCATCCCAGCTCAGAACCTGGCTATATGCAAATTAGTCTGTTCCTGTCCCAGTGCATGATGGGAACAGGGCAAACCAAACTACCAAGCCAATTCTTTCACTGGGAAGGAAACAAGCTTCCGGGGACCGGTTTCTGGCATTACAGCCGTCTTCGGCCCGGCTTGCTTGAATCCTGATGGTGCAATGAGCAAGGGACTCACATCTGAGTATACCCTTCCACGCTTATGGTGGACAAAATAATTAAACAACAAGGGGTGGTGATGGACAGAGTTTCTGAATTAAGCAGAATACTCTCACCCAGTCAAGAGATCAGGGCTAGATCCAACACAGTTTTTTAGCTCACTGCACCATCCCAGCTCAGAACCTGGCTATATGCAAATTAGTCTGTTCCTGTCCCAGTGCATGATGGGAACAGGGCAAACCGAACTACCAAACCAATTCTTTCACTGGGAAGGAAACAAGCTTTCGGGGACTGGTTTCTGGCATTACAGCCGTCTTCGGCCCGGCTTGCTTGAATCCTGATGGTGCAATGAGCAAGGGACTCACATCTGAGTATACCCTTCCACGCTTATGGTGGACAAAATAATTAAACAACAAGGGGTGGTGATGGACTGAGTTTCTGAATTAAGCAGAATACTCTCACCCAGTCAAGAGATCAGGGCTAGATCCAAAACCGTTTTTTTAGCTCACTGCACCATCCCATCTCAGAACCTGGCTATTTGCAAATTAGTCTGTTCCTGTCCCAGTGCATGATGGGAACAGGGCAAACCAAACTACCAAGCCAATTCTTTCACTGGGAAGGAAACAAGCTTCCGGGGACCAGTTTCTGGCATTACAGCCGTCTTCGGCCCGGCTTGCTTGAATCCTGATGGTGCAATGAGCAAGGGACTCACATCTGAGTATACCCTTCCACGCTTATGGTGGACAAAATAATTAAACAACAAGGGGTGGTGATGGACAGAGTTTCTGAATTAAGCAGAATACTCTCACCCAGTCAAGAGATCAGGGCTAGATCCAACACCGTTTTTTAGCTCACTGCACCATCCCAGCTCAGAACCTGGCTATATGCAAATTAGTCTGTTCCTGTCCCAGTGCATGATGGGAACAGGGCAAACCAAACTACCAAGCCAATTCTTTCACTGGGAAGGAAACAAGCTTCCGGGGACCGGTTTCTGGCATTACAGCCGTCTTCGGCCCGCTTGCTTGAATCCTGATGGTGCAATGAGCAAGGGACTCACATCTGAGTATACCCTTCCACGCTTATGGTGGACAAAATAATTAAACAAGGGGTGGTGATGGACAGAGTTTCTGAATTAAGCAGAATACTCTCACCATGTCAAGAGATCAGGGCTAGATCCAACACAGTTTTTTAGCTCACTGCACCATCCCAGCTCAGAACCTGGCTATATGCAAATTAGTCTGTTCCTGTCCCAGTGCATGATGGGAACAGGGCAAACCAAACTACCAAGCCAATTCTTTCACTGGGAAGGAAACAAGCTTCCGGGGACCGGTTTCCGGCATTACAGCCGTCTTCGGCCCGGCTTGCTTGAATCCTGATGGTGCAATGAGCAAGGGACTCACATCTGAGTATACCCTTCCACGCTTATGGTGGACAAAATAATTAAACAACAAGGGGTGGTGATGGACAGAGTTTCTGAATTAAGCAGAATACTCTCACCCAGTCAAGAGATCAGGGCTAGATCCAACACCGTTTTTTAGCTCACTGCACCATCCCAGCTCAGAACCTGGCTATATGCAAATTAGTCTGTTCCTGTCCCAGTGCATGATGGGAACAGGGCAAACCAAACTACCAAGCCAATTCTTTCACTGGGAAGGAAACAAGCTTCCGGGGACCGGTTTCTGGCATTACAGCCGTCTTCGGCCCGGCTTGCTTGAATCCTGATGGTGCAATGAGCAAGGGACTCACATCTGAGTATACCCTTCCACGCTTCCAGCAAGTAGTGGGCAGCTGCACCGTATAGGTCTTTCTTTCCCTAGGGACATGTACTTTGGATAAGGAGTGGGCGCACTCCTTCACCCCTACCCTGGCCTTCCAGATGCGCAGCACTTAGTGCCAGCTGCAGCGTTTAGGCCCTGTTCTGTCCCTGTCCTCAGCTGCCCAGCAAGTAGTGGGCAGCAGCTACCTTTAGGTTTTGGCACAGTGGCGCAACCTGGACTTTAAAGTGAGTAATGTGCTATTATGATTTCTGCGCTAACTGTGGTTTAGATGCTGTTATGATCTATGTCCTTTTGCTTTTGGGTGTTAGGAAATGTACTGCGTGTTGTATGTTTTGCGCACCCTGCACCTCTGAATGTGTTGTTGATGCATCATGTGCCTTGTTCCTTACACCGCTGAACGTGTGTTGATGCGTCATGTGTTTTCCCTGCACCTCTGAATGTGTTGTTGATGCATCATGTTCATGTGTTATGTGCTTATACCCCTACAGGTATTGTGATACTTAGGTGGTTGTTTTCTTGCTAGTACCGGTGGTGCTAGTGAGGTCCTGGTTCCCTGCGTGACCTGTTCCTAGGGTGGTTAGGGTTGCGTAGGTGGTACTTACCTGGTTACCAGTAGTTACTGGTTGTATGCTTTATGTTCTATTTTGTACTACAGTGATTTATATTCCATGTTCTAAGTGCTAAATCTACCGAGTGCTAAGTTCTAAAAGTGCTGATTCCTGACAGTGGTCCATGTGGCCCTGTCTTGTACATATCCCCTGTAAATTCTGCCCGTGCCTGTTGGCACATTGTAAAGTGTGTGTTTTATCTAATGTGTTTTGGTATAATACAAAGGCTATTTTTATATATAACCTTGTGGGGAGTTTCCTTTGTGGTGGGCCTTGGGTGTTGTTGCTGGGGTGCGTGCGCAAATACTTAACTCACATCGCCTCCAGGTTTAGCCTTGCTGCTCGCGCCATGTTACCTAGAGGGTGAGCAGGGGTTATCTTGGTGTGTAACTCCCTTGCCCTGACTTAGGAGTGGTGGTCTCTGACTGACTTTGGCACAAGCATGGCCAGCCAGGGATCCCATTTCTAACATTGGACGCAGCGGAGAGGATAAGGATTTGTGCTTGCGTTGTACCACAGTGGCAACTGGCCGCACTACAAAACTCTGCATTTTAGATGACCACATTTTAGCGATTATTGTGTTTCTGAAGTTCCATATTTCTTCTCCTAAAGGTATCATTGTTTAATTGTGTCCAGTACATTTGTTCCCCTGCCCCGCGCCCAGAGTTTGGTACCTGTGTCACATGTGGTCAGGTTGAGGAATTAGGGGTGGTAGAAACTGCCTTACCAGTCCGAGGGGGGTTGTGTGTGGATGAATGGTGTGTGGCACTAGACAAGTGAGTGTGAGTTCTCTGGGTTAGGGAACTTGCTGAATACCTTTGTGAATTGTGTACTCCTGTGTAAGCTCAGACCCCTAGGTTCCCTGTGTAATCTTGTCTCTAGAACGTCCTGCCAACATGGAGCTTGTTTTTGATTTCAATGAGCTAGCCACATACGGTGTGTGGGAGCTAAGAAGGTTCTGTGAAGAGAGAGGCATAGGGGCGGATAAGGCAGGCTGGTACGAACTTAGGCGCTGCATGGTCAGATGGCAAGAGGATTAATGGGATCTTGAACGCAGTGAGGAAAGGGCCTGGGCCTCACACCATGAGGGTGGTGGGTCTATAGGGAGCCCTGAAGATTCAGAAGAGGAGGGAGAAGATGCCAGTACCTGGATGCCAGTAGAGAGTGAAGACCCCATAGGTAGGGAGTCCCTTGCTGGGTCCAGCGTAGGAGGCAGCGCCTCATCCCTTTCCCTGTCCCCAGAGGAGCTGGAAGATAGGAGGAGAGAAAGGGAGCACCATCTGGCTTTAGAAAAGCTCAGGTTAGAGCATGCCCAGGCTATGGCACAGCTGGGCGTTAGAAAGCAACAGTTAGAGACTGAGAGGGTCTTAGCGCAGGAAAGGATAGAGGAGGCTGAGAGGGCCTCCACCAGAGACAAAGTAGCTCTGGAGGGTAGATTATCCCCTGCGCGCAGTTTTAATTGTCTGGATTCCCCAGGGAGGGTTGAGTCCAGTGGTGGCAGCTATATAGATTTCAGTGCAGAAAGTCCCAGTTCCCAGAGTATGGTACCTGTTTCCCCAGAAGTGGAGGATAGGTTGAAGTTCAGGGACAGTAGGAAACTGTCTCACCAGTCTTGGGAGGAGTTTGTAGGGGACTGTCAGTGTGCACTGATTGAGTGGTTAGAGGTTCCCACGGGACCTGATTTTGACAAACTGTTTGATCTTATTCTCAAGGAGCAAATGCTCAGTCGTTGTTGGCTGGAGTTGCGCCAGCACTTGTTGAGGTGTGAAACGATGGATCATTGGGAGCTAGCAAGTGAAGCAGACCGCTGGGAAAGTGCCAGAGGTTCTCTAGAGTCATTGGTGAGTGACTCCAAAAGTAGTGGTTCAGGTATCCTCCAGCCCAGCATGGTGGAGGAGGCTCAGTGTAGCCCAGCTAGGTCCCAGGATAGCGAGGATGGTGTAGGGGCTCACTGCCTGGCTCAGTGGAGCAGGAGTGAGAGGTTGACCGAGGGTCCCCAGACGCCCGAAGCCCTGCCTCAGGACTTGGAAGGTTTCTTGACTGAACACCAGGTTGGGGACCTAGGCTGTCCTGTTAGTCCATTTGAGGAAGATCTCCTAGTGTCTAGGGAACCTGGAGCATCTGTAACTAGAGCTCCAGGGGTTCCAGTGTCCAGCAGTGCTACTCCAGGAGGGAGGGCACAGAAGTCCGAAGTGAGGAGTGATTGGGGGATGAATTTCCCAGTGGATGCACCAGTGGACCAGGGACTAGCCAGTGCGGCTAGATCTTCTTGGGGGAACCCGGGTGGCGCCACTTCTGGTCTGGGGGATCTCCGCGCACTGTCAGGTGGACAGGGGACGGGAGATCTATGCCAGACAGACAGTTACACAACATATGTGTCATTTGTTAGCCTCAGGGGGATGGTGTGTGAATCCCCAGAAGTCCTGGAGTGCCAGGCGATTATTCCACCAAAGGTTTTAGACCAGAGGTTGGGAGGCCAGGTTCAGGAACAGCCTGACCTGAAGGGTAGGATGACTGTAACCAGTGTCCTGACCGGTTCTTCTTCCAGAGGAACCTCTCCAGTTGGGAGAGGGCAGACCTCTGGAAGGGGGTGCAGAGGGTGGGAGAGCCCACCTCTGACCCCGGTGCAACCTGAGGGGTTAAACCCTGGGTTGGAGTGGCATTGTAAGGGTACCCCTCGCAGGAGGAGGAGGAACCCTAGAAGAAGAGGTAGGGGGAGGAGAGCCTTCCCTGAGACTCCTGGTCCGCCTGAGGGTGTAGACCCTAGGCTGGAGAACCAGTGGCAGTCTAGTCCTGTCTTGCAGACAGGAAGAGTGGAGAATGGCTACTATGTGCCAGGGGTTACTACCCCCGCTCTGCGAATAGGCAAGGACCGGTGGCACCTGGGTGGCCCAGGGCCTGGTCCTGGCCGCGGACAGCTCGGGAGTACCAGTGGGGTAGCCCAGTTTGTCCAGACAGTTGTTTTAGAAGGAACCCCATGGGTTCACCTTGGCGTAGAACTGGAGGGTGTCCCTGCAGTTGCGGGCCCGCGTCCATGTTCTATCGCCCCAAGCAGGGAAGTCCATCACAGTGGTGATTGGTCTCCCCTGCGTTTTGGCTGGAAGGGGGTTGTGTTGGACTTGGCCCTTCTGGCAGGTTCACCCCGAAACTTTTTGCTTTTAATGGTGACCTGGTGATGGTGATTTTTGGGTTCTGCGCACTTTCACTGTGTCCCAGTGGAAAGTGCGTGCGCACTCTGAGTGCGTAGAGTAAGGTTGGCCTGCCCTCCCATAGGAATGCATGGGGAATGTCTGTGTCCCTGGTAGTTCCTGATGCGTGAGGTGTGCATGCTCGAGTTTGGTATGTGCGAACTCGTGAGAGTGAATGCTGCACAATGGTATGTGCTGCGTGTATGTGTCTAGTGGGGAAGTGCCACTTCTAGACATTGATGTGGGTTTGCAGTGAGGGTGCTGGAGCGTGATTGGCTGGAGCTGGCTGGCAAGCCTGGCCCCAGAAAGTCTGTGTGGGTCTGCCCCGGTGGTGAATGGAGAGATTAGCATGCTGATGTGAGGGAGGGGCTGCACCTGGTTCCTGAATGGGCTGGGCTTTCCCCACATAATACCGGCTCCGCCACCTGTGGTGCGACTGATGACCCTAGTCCTGCCAGTGAATGAAATGGTGATTGAGCACATCAAGAGTGCTCACCAACCAGCTGCGACTGGTTTCTCCCCTCACCCTGTGCCAGAACAAAGGATTTACTAGTATAAGAAGGGGCTGTGTCCCCTTACAAAATGTTCTCTGCCAGGATCCTGCCTGAGATGGCTGCTGCTGTTGCTGGGGCCAGCAGGACCACCACTTGGATTGTCTCCCTGCCTGGAGACCCAGTGAGCTGGCTCTGGGCCCAGCCTTGCCCCCTTGCCCACCTGAAGAGCTTTGTTGGACTTTTTGTTCCCTCGAGCGCTGGGAGCGCTTGATTCCTGCTTTGAGGCGCCTGGGAGCGCTGTACCTGTTCATAGCGCTTGGGAGCGCTTCATATTGCCCTGCTAGCACTGAGGAGCGCTTTATTTGTGCCCCCGGCGCTTAATTGCTCTTTATTCTGCTTATAGCGCCTGGAGCGCTGTATTGATCACTAAAGCCGGTGCCCACCCGGCATTGCCCCTGTTTTCACCGCCGCTGGCCCGGAGAGAGATTAGGAGGTGCTGTCCCGCCTCCCTAACCCAGAGCCGCGCTGCAATTGGCCGCAGCCGCGACCCGGAAGTCAGGCAGGCCGGGAGCGGGACATTAAGACAACCGGAAGCGGACGGGAGCCCACCCCGCGCTCCGGTGAGAGGAGAAGCCGGGATCTTGTCTTCCCCCCCCCGGACTCCCAAAGCGAGGGAGAGCCCCGGAGAGAGAGAGGGAGGAGAAACAGAGAGAGCCCCGAGGAGCGGGAGCTCTCGTGAAGCCACAGCTGCCGGCAAAGAGAAGGAAGCCCCCGCGCCAGGTCCCGGTGAGTGCTAAAGAGAGGGGGGCGTCGGGACACATTGGCGGGGCCCACCCCCCTCCTTCCGCAGTTGTGCAAAGCCCCTGAGAGGCTCACAAGGGCATTTTTGAATTCAGAGTTCCCCGAGCGGGACTCCAACGTCTGCCCACATCGTCCTAGAGCCTGCGAGACTTGTGGGGGGCAGTTGGTTGTGTCGAGTCTCCCATGAGAGACTCCAACGTTTGCAAGAGCTGTCTTCTTTCTCCCCCAAGTGGCCCCATGTGTTGATGAGCCCTGGGAGGCTCGAGGGGGCATTTATTTGTCTTGAGTCCAGGAGGGACTCCAGCGAGGGGCACATCATTAGTTAAAAGCCCCGAGAGGCTCAGGCGACCTTGCTGTGTATAGAGCCACGAGGGCTCTAGGGGCATCAGTTTATTTTGAGCCTGAGAGGCTCCGGAGGGGCCAGTCCTTTGTTTAGAGCCCAGAGGGGCTCAGGGGACAGTCAGTTGACCAGAGCCTGCAAGGCTCCAGCATTGCCCCATCCTTGTTACACAGCTGCCCAGCACTTCGTGGGCAGCTGCCACGTTTAGGCCCTGACACTGGGACACAGGGCGTCCTAGCCCCAACAAGGCCAGTTGGCCTAGGGACAGTCACAGGTGGTGACTAATGTGAATTAATGCATCATGTGCCATGTTCTTACGCGGCTGAATGTATGTTATGCATCATGTGTTATGTGCTTATACCCCTACAGGTATTGTGATACTTAGGTGGTTGTTTTCTTGCTAGTACAGGTGGTGCTAGTGAGGTCCTGGTTCCCTGCATGACCTGTTCCTAGGGTGGTTAGGGTTGCATAGGTGGTACTTACCTGGTTACCAGTAGTTACTGGTTGTATGCTTTATGTTTCATTTTGTACTACAGTGATTTATATTCTATGTTCTAAGTGCTAAATCTACCTAGTGCTAAGTTCTAAAAGTGCTGATTCCTGACAGTGGTCCCATTTCTAACAATAAGTATAAGAATGAAAGGCAGCTGGATCTTGCCTCCTTAGCCAGCCATGAGGAAGGGAGATGTGTCTCCAGAAACGCGTCGGCACAAGGCTTGAAGAATCCCTGCACTTGTCTGTGCGCTGGACTCGCTGTTGCCAGTTGATGCTAGGAAAGGTGAAACTCTTAAACATCGAGTGGGCGCTTCACGGTGTGAGCTGTTTTCGTGTGTATATATATATATTCACTGAAAAAACCATAGGTTAGAGACCATATATAGTTAGCTGGATATTTTATTGACATAAAACCAATGAAATTCCATATATAGTTAGTTGCACTAACTATATATCGCGCACCCGCAATCCACTGCTGATGATGTCACATATTACATCATTCATGACATGGTCAGTGACATCACTGATGACATCACTGATGACATCTCAAATGACATCACTGATGACATCACTGATGACATCTCAAATGACATCACTGATGACATCATCTAGTGTCTGTGTGTTTTTGTAAAGTTTAAATATGTTTTACATATTGAAGAATGAGTGGATGTATGGAAGACTGAGTGTGTGTGTGGCTGGCTGGGAGGTGTGTGACTCTGTGCATATCAATGTGTACTTGTATCAGTGATTGTATAAGAGAGTAAGTATGTGTTAGTATATGTGTGAAAAGTATGGTGTTCTGTGTTTAACTGTATAGATGAGGAAATCGAAGTGTGATTGATTCTTCACAGGACTGACTAGGTGTATGAGTGCATATGATAGTGTTGTAATAATGAGTGACTGTATGTATGAGTGATTGTATGGGTGAATGAGTGAATGTGTGTGTAGACGTAGGAATCAGTGAGTGCGTATGTAGTAACTGGTATTGGTGTGTCATGATGTCATCAGTGATGTCATTTGAGATGTCATCAGTGTTGTCATTTGAGATGTCATCAGTGATGTCATCAGTGATGTCACTGAAGTATGGTGTTCTGTGTTTAACTGTATAGATGAGGAAATGGAAGTGTGATTGATTCTTTACAGGACTGACTAGGTGTGTGAGTAACTCCATGGATGAGTGGCAGTGTGTGAGTGTCTGCATAGGTGTATGAGTGCATATGATAGTGTTGTAATAATGAGTGACTGTATGTATGAGTGATTGTATGGGTGAATGAGTGAATGTGTGTGTAGACGTAGGAATCAGTGAGTGCGTATGTAGTAACTGGTATTGGTGTGTCATGATGTCATCACTGATGTCATTTGAGATGTCATCAGTGATGTCATCAGTGATGTCATTTGAGATGTCATCAGTGATGTCATCAGTGATGTCACTGACCATGTCATGAATGATGTAATATGTGACATCATCAGCAGTGGATTGCGGGTGCGCGATATATAGTTAGTGCAACTAACTATATATGGAATTTCATTGGTTTTATGTCAATAAAATATCCAGCTAACTATATATGGTCTCTAACCTATGGTTTTTTCAGTGAATTTTCAAGGTTTTGTAAATGCAAATTCCTAACTATATATGGTCTATAACCTATGGTTTTTTCAGTGAATTTCATTGGTTTTTTAAAAGCTAATATCTATAGCTGTAAAATATATTCTTTATTACGTGACGTATCACGTAGCCACGTGAGACGCCTCATGACGCGTCGCATAACCGTGACGTATCGGTTCTGCAGCGCAAACAAAACCCGTAACGTAA
Source organism: Lissotriton vulgaris (assembly GCF_964263255.1). NCBI lineage: Eukaryota > Metazoa > Chordata > Amphibia > Caudata > Salamandridae > Lissotriton > Lissotriton vulgaris. The sequence continues at coordinate 43,994 of NW_028242772.1, forward strand.
GCGTGCCGGAGCACGCTTACAGATATATATATTTTTTTTAACCTTAATTAGACAAAATCCACACGTGCACATATCTTGAGGCCTTGCAAAGGCACATCAAACAAACAGTCCCTACAATTTTGCCAAGTTTGCTGGAAATCTATTCCCTTAATTTTTTTTTTACTGTTTCTCTTGGTTTTCCCCTTGTTACGCTTACCGGGACGCTACCCGGTACGCGAACCGGACGCTCCAAAAACACAAGATGGCGGACTCCCGTTACGCTGCCGGTTAGCTGCCCGGTTCGCGTACCGGGAAGCGCCTCTACCGCGAAAAATCGCGGGGGACTTTAATATCCCCCTCATCAATCCTAGGGGGTCAGGAGGGGTTTACCTTCCCCCTTTCCTTCATTTCCCCCTTCTTTTTTCACCACATCTTGTCTCTCGAACCTACCGAGAGACAAGATGGCGGCCGCTCCGGACTGTTTACAATGTTGACAGCTACGCTGCCGGTTAGCTGCCCGATTAGCTGCCCGGTGAGCTGCCCGGTTCGCGTACCGGGACGCGCCTCTACGGCGTAAAATCGCAAAATTTTTTGCCCCGCGGGGCACTTTAATATCCCCCTCATCAATCCTAGGGGGTCAGGAGTGGTCTACCTTGCCCCCTTTCCTTCATTTCCCCCTTCGTTTTTCACCACTTTTCAAATTAGCCTGCTTTGCCTTTCGTGCCTACTCTCGCTCTGCCCCAGCTTACATCACTTCCCTTATTTCTTCCTACGTTCCTAGTCGTACCCTCCGGTCTTCTTCTCTCTCCCTTCTTCACATTCCCCGTTTCCGCAAAGCCAGATCCGGGGGCACTCGTCTTTCTGTCTTGGCCCCCCAGTTCTGGAACAGTCTCCCACTTTATCTTCGCTCCATCCCGATCTTCAGTCATTTCCGTAAAGCCTTAAAAACTTTTCTTTTTTCTTTGGCTTTTCCTTCTTAGGTTCCCTTTGTCCCCCTCTGTGAGTTCTGACCCAGGTCCCCCAGCGCCAGGAAGCCGCTTGGCAGCAGTGCGCTTTATTAAATATTGTTTTCATTTCATTTCATTTCATTTCACCACATCTTGTCTCTCGATCGTACCGAGAGACAAGATGGCGGCCGCTCCGGTTTGTTTAGAATGTTGACAGACACCGGAGAGCCAATCAGATTCGCTTCGCGAAGTTCCGTTACGCGTCAGGTACGCGAACCGGGGCGCTAACCGGAGCGCTGTCACAGATATATATATTTTTTTAAACGTTAATTTCTCAAAATCCACTGGAGCACATATATTGAGACATAGCAAAGGCACGTCGGGCAAACCATATCTACAATTTTGCCAAGTTTCATGTAAATCTATTCAGCCGTTCGAGCTAAAAGTGACTCCAACCGCCCTATGGAAAAATGAATGAGAAAAAAGCGTTTTGGGACCCCCCTTTGTTCTCGGCCCCCCCTTGACGAAACCCCACCACATTTTTAGGGGCTGCTCAGAAAAAAAATGTGCCATTTTCCTGAAAATTTCAGCCAATTCCGTCCACAAACGCCAAAGTTATTAGACATAGAATTTTCAGAAATCCCATAGAGAAAAAATCCTAACTATATATACCCACTGGCTATCGCCAGTAGGTAATATACATATATAAACATATGTAATCTGCATATCTATATAAATATAAATGCATGCATACATATACATATATGCATACATATGCATGTTATTTACATGAAAGTTTTAAAAACACTAATAAAAGCAAAGCTAAAAAGCCACCTCATTACAAACAGAATGGCTTTAACTTAAACGAGGGCGAGATCTATTGCATTTTCAATGCTTGTTTACTTTGGTTCTATCAAGAAGGCATTCAGATGTGTCACACATTTGCCATAAATTCTGAATGTTAGCACTCTAGTTGCTCATTAGATCACTGTAGTAAAGCTACTTTTCCCGCATTTTTTATCCCGCAGACTTTCAGTCCGCATACCATTATCCCGCAAGGTCATTGAGCTCGCATACCATTATCCCGCATTTTTTCAAAACGCATGTGCATTTATCGCGCATGCCTTTACAAAGAATTACGTTTTAAAGGCATGTATGGTAAATGCATTTGCGTTGTGAAAACCACGATGACGAGAGAGGTAAGTGAGTTTGTGTTAATTTTTTCGTGGGTTAGTGATTGTGTAGTGTAGTGTAGTGTTGTGTAGTGTAGTGTTGTGTTAGTGTAGTGTAGAGTTGTGGTGGTTGTTTAGTGTAGGGTCATGCTGGGGGTAGTGTTTTAGGGTTTAGGGTTGTGTTGTAGTGTTTGCGTAGTGTAGGGTCATGCTGGGGGTAGTGTTTTAGGGTTCAGGGTTGTGTTGTAGTGTTTGCGTAGTGTAGGGTCATGCTGGGGCTAGTGTTTTAGGGTTTAGGGTAGTGTTGTAGTGTTTGCGTAGTGTAGGGTCATGCTGGGCGTAGTGTTTTAGGGTTTAGGATAGTGTTGTAGTGTTTGCGTAGTGTAGGGTCATGCTGGGGGTAGTGTTTTAGGGTTTTGGGTAGTGTTTGCGTAGTGTAGGGTCATGCTGGGGTGTAGTATTTTAGGGTTTAGGGTAGTGTTGTAGTGTTTGCGTAGTGTAGGGTCATGCTGGGGGTAGTGTTTTAGGGTTTTGGGTAGTGTTGTAGTGTTTGCGTAGTGTAGGGTCATGCTGGGGGTAGTGTTTTAGGGTTTTGGGTAGTGTTGTAGTGTTTGCGTAGTGTAGGGTCATGCTGGGGTGTAGTGTTTTAGGGTTTTGGGTAGTGTTGTAGTGTTTGCGTAGTGTAGGGTCATGCTGGGGTGTAGTGTTTTAGGGTTTTGGGTAGTGTTGTAGTGTTTGCGTAGTGTAGGGTCATGCTGGGGGTAGTGTTTTAGGGTTTTGGGTAGTGTTGTAGTGTTTGCGTAGTGTAGGGTCATGCTGGGGGGTAGTGTTTTAGGGTTTTGGGTAGTGTTGTAGTGTTTGCGTAGTGTAGGGTCATGCTGGGGGGTAGTGTTTTAGGGTTTTGGGTAGTGTTGTAGTGTTTGCGTAGTGTAGGGTCATGCTGGGGGTAGTGTTTTAGGGTTTTGGGTAGTGTTGTAGTGTTTGCGTAGTGTAGGGTCATGCTGAGGGTAGTGTTTTAGGGTTTAGGGTAGTGTTGTAGTGTTTGCGTAGTGTAGGGTCATGCTGGGGGTAGTGTTTTAGGGTTTAGGGTAGTGTTGTAGTGTTTGCGTAGTGTAGGGTCATGCTGGGGGTAGTGTTTTAGGGTTTAGGGTAGTGTTGTAGTGTTTGCGTAGTGTAGGGTCATGCTGGGGGTAGTGTTTTAGGGTTTAGGGTAGTGTTGTAGTGTTTGCGTAGTGTAGGGTCATGCTGGGGTGTAGTGTTTTAGGGTTTTGGGTAGTGTTGTAGTGTTTGCGTAGTGTAGGGTCATGCTGGGGGTAGTGTTTTAGGGTTTAGGGTAGTGTTGTAGTGTTTGCGTAGTGTAGGGTCATGCTGGGGTGTAGTGTTTTAGGGTTTTGGGTAGTGTTGTAGTGTTTGCGTAGTGTAGGGTCATGCTGGGGGTAGTGTTTTAGGGTTTAGGGTAGTGTTGTAGTGTTTGCGTAGTGTAGGGTCATGCTGGGGGTAGTGTTTTAGGGTTTTGGGTAGTGTTGTAGTGTTTGCGTAGTGTAGGGTGATGCTGGGGGGTAGTGTTTTAGGGTTTTGGGTAGTGTTGTAGTGTTTGCGTAGTGTAGGGTGATGCTGGGGGTAGTGTTTTAGGGTTTTGGGTAGTGTTGTAGTGTTTGCGTAGTGTAGGGTCATGCTGAGGGTAGTGTTTTAGGGTTTAGGGTAGTGTTGTAGTGTTTGCGTAGTGTAGGGTCATGCTGGGGGTCGTGTTTTAGGGTTTAGGGTAGTGTTGTAGTGTTTGCGTAGTGTAGGGTCATGCTGGGGGTAGTGTTTTAGGGTTTAGGGTAGTGTTGTTGTGTTTGCATAGTGTAGGGTCATGCTGGGGGTAGTGTTTTAGGGTTTAGGGTAGTGTTGTAGTGTTTGCGTAGTGTAGGGTCATGCTGGGGGTAGTGTTTTAGGGTTTAGGGTAGTGTTGTAGTGTTTGCGTAGTGTAGGGTCATGCTGGGGTGTAGTGTTTTAGGGTTTTGGGTAGTGTTGTAGTGTTTGCGTAGTGTAGGGTCATGCTGGGGGTAGTGTTTTAGGGTTTAGGGTAGTGTTGTAGTGTTTGCGTAGTGTAGGGTCATGCTGGGGTGTAGTGTTTTAGGGTTTTGGGTAGTGTTGTAGTGTTTGCGTAGTGTAGGGTCATGCTGGGGGTAGTGTTTTAGGATTTAGGTTAGTGTTGTAGTGTTTGCGTAGTGTAGGGTCATGCTGGGGGTAGTGTTTTAGGGTTTAGGGTTGTGTTGTAGTGTTTGCGTAGTGTAGGGTCATGCTGGGTGTAGTGTTTTAGGGTTTAGGGTTGTGTTGTAGTGTTTGTGTAGTGTAGGGTCATGCTGGGGGTAGTGTTTTAGGGTTTAGGGTAGTGTTGTAGTGTTTGCGTAGTGTAGGGTCATGCTGGGGTGTAGTGTTTTAGGGTTTTGGATAGTGTTGTAGTGTTTGCGTAGTGTAGGGTCATGCTGGGGGTAGTGTTTTAGGGTTTAGGGTAGTGTTGTAGTGTTTGTGTAGTGTAGGGTCATGCTGGGGGTAGTGTTTTAGGGTTTAGGGTAGTGTTGTAGTGTTTGTGTAGTGTAGGGTCATGCTGGGGGTAGTGTTTTAGGGTTTAGGGTAGTGTTGTAGTGTTTGTGTAGTGTAGGGTCATGCTGGGGGTAGTGTTTTAGGGTTTAGGGTAGTGTTGTACTGTTTGTGTAGTGTAGGGTCATGCTGGGGGTAGTGTTTTAGGGTTTAGGGTAGTTTAGTTGTTTAGTGTATGCTAAAGGCATATTCGTTCTAAAAGTTTTCGTTATTTTAATTTGCGGCCTAATAGTACATGCGGGATTTTTTTTGCGGACTGATGGTATGCGGGATTTCGTCATATATTCGCTAATCATACTTTCTATGGCAAAATGAACCCCCTCATTTTGTTCCTTTTTAAATTAAATGTTTTAAGAGTTACCACTTTATTCCAATCAAGATGGCTTCAGGTGTGCCATACCTTTGTAATAAGTAGGACTGTTAGCACTCTAGTTGTTCTTTAGAACACTCTGGGACAATCTGTCATTGGGCTATAGTTGGGCTACATCTGGCTGATATTTGGGCTACATTTGGTTTTTTTTGTCTCTGGCGGCCATCTTTGGGCTGCATTGGGCTACATTGGGCTACATTGGGCTACATTTGGGCTCCAACATATATATAGCCCAATGTAGCCCAATATATATTTTTCAAAGTTAATTTTCGTAAAAACCACTGGAGCCTATATCTTGAGACATAGCAAAGGCACATCGGGCTACCAGTCCCTACAATTTTGCCAAGTTTGGTGTAAATCCATTCAGCCGTTCAGGCTAAAAGTGAGGCCAACCGCCCTATGGAAAATTGCATGGGAAAAACACGTTTTGGGACCCCCCTTTTTTCTCGGCCCCCCCTTGACGAAACCCCTCCAAATTTTCAGGGGCTGCTCAGAAACAAAATGTTCCATTTTCCTGAAAATTTCAGCCAATTCTGTCCTCATAAGCCAAAGTTATTCGACATAGAATTTTCAAAAATCCCATAGGAAAAAAATCCTAACTATATATACCTACTGGCTATCGCCAGTAGGTAATATATATATATATATATATATATACATATATATATATATATATTTATATATAATATATATATATATATATATATATATATATATTCAATGAAAAAACCATTGGTTTTAGGCCATATATAGTTAGGAATTAGCATTTACAAAACCTTATTTTACTCGCATAAAACCATTGAAATTCCATATATAGTTAGAAGCGCTAACTATATATCGCGCACCCGCAATCCACTGCTGATGATGTCACATATTACATCATTCATGACATGGTCAGTGACATCACTGATGACATCACTGATGACATCTCAAATGACATCACTGATGACATCACTGATCACAACATCCAGTGATTGTATGTGTCTGTAAAGTTTAAATATGTTTTACATATTGAAGAATGAGTGGATGTATAAGTGTCTGGATGAAGAATTTAGTAGGTGCATCACTGACTGTATGAAAGAGTGATTAAATGTGTCTCACTGAGTGCATGGGTTAGTGACTAAACTGTCTTAATTTGTGCATCAGTATGTTTGTTGTTGTGTAAGCTGCTGCATGTGTTGATCAGTAGCTATAAGAGTGGCCATATGGGTTATTGATTGGTTGCCCAAGTATTTGAATGGGAGGCTGAGTGTGTGTGTGGGTGGCTGGGAGGTGCGTGACTCTGTGCATAGATGTGTAAGCAGTTGATTCACTAGGAGTATGAGTTCAAGAGTGCATGTGGAAACAGCTATATGGGCGGTTGACTGTGCATGGGTGTGTTGGTGAGTGAATGGATTTCTCATTGCTACATGTGCAAGTAAGTACGTATGTAAAACACAATACATGTGAGAGTTGAAATATATAAATAACTGAACATAAGAGCCAGTGAATGTGTGAGTGGCTGTATCGATCACTGTGAGCTTGTATCAGGGATTATATAAGAGAGTAAATATGTGTTATTATATGTTTGAATAAGTAAGATGTGTATAACTGTATAGTTGAGGAAATGGAGGTGTGATTGATTCTTTGCATGACTGACTAGGTGTGTGAGTAACTCCATGGATGAGTGACAGTCTGTGAGTGTCTGTTTATACTGAGTGTATGTAAGGTTATATTAGAGTCTGAAGAGGTTCATTGTATTATCACATGAGTGATGTGATCAGTGATGACAAATGAGATGTCATCAGTGATGTCATTTGAGTTGTCATCAGTGATGTCATCAGTGATGTCATTTGAGATGTCATCAGTGATGTCATTTGAGTTGTCATCAGTGATGTCATCAGGGATGTCATTTGAGATGTCATCAGTGATGTCATCAGTGATGTCACTGACCATGTCATGAATGATGTAATATGTGACATCATCAGCAGTGGATTGCGGGTGCGCGATATATAGTTAGCGCTTCTAACTATATATGGAATTTCAATGGTTTTATGCGAGTAAAATAAGGTTTTGTAAATGCTAATTCCTAACTATATATGGCCTAAAACCAATGGTTTTTTCATTGAATTTTCAAGGTTTTGTAAATGCAAATTCCTAACTATATATCCACTATAACCTATGGTTTTTTCTGTGAATTTCATTGGTTTTTTAATAGCAAATATGAAAAGCTTTAAAATGTCAAGTACGTGATAGATAAAAACATTTTCGTATTTATGCACGCTGATGTGCTTTGAACGCTGCACCCCCCCCCCCTCCCCTCTTTTGTCTTAGTAGTACTCTCTCTTTGCAGATACTGAAGGGTAGTTAACGCAGGCCTTTACCCCCGTTGTAATCCGTCGTGCCTCCTTGTCTCTCCATTTGATTGATTGTTGTCCAAGCATTTACTGTTTTAGAATTGGTTCTCTTTGGATCATTCTCTATTTACAAACAAGCACAAAGTCGCAATACTCTGTTTAGTCTTTGCAGATAGTGAAAAATCGTGTAAAAAAATAAAAGTAATCGAGCAAAATCAGTAGGCCACTAATTGGATCTCTTTTTGACCTCGCTAAAATAGAAATATTAGGAACAACCCTTCATGAGAAATACGAAAATAGTGAGATGAACTGAGCTCCACACCATGAGGGCTGCAAGACAGCTCGGCTCCATCACCCATCCCGCACAAAATAACGACAAACCCTATGCAAATATTAAAAATATAGACAACACACCAGCAAAGAAACAGGGTAAAACATTTTATTAAAAAACTATTCACATAACGTTGGTTTATAAGATGATGTCAGTAGTGGACCGATGTGTGAATAGATCGAAAACAGCACAAGGCTCCAAGATCCGGATGGCAAGCTCCTGGATGTTGGGTGCCATAGTTTAGAGTTCTGAATTTCAGCCTTTTTCAATGCCTGTGCTTTGTTGAATCAAAATGGCGGCTTGACACAAAGCTGACTCAAGCGTTGCTACTGATGCTATGCAGACCAAAACTGGTTTTCAGTTTGTACATTTTTCTAGATTTTTCAATCCAAGTTTGGTTGACTTTGTAGAACGATGGCTTCAGATTTTCAACATACGGTGTGGTGGCGCTGACTGGGAGGGGGCGCTTCGCTCCTGCCCCCTCCCCAAGTAAGATTTTCATACGTGAAAGTACGTTAATGGTTTTGGTCCCTGAGATGCTTCGATGTCACTGCCATTCTCAAATAGCATAAGTTCTGGATGTTGGGTGCCATAGTTAAGAGTTCTGAGCAGTGCTTGTAACACTGTCTGAAGCTTATTTCCACCTACTGCAGCTTCACTATTCTCAAAGTAAGTGAGTGTCGTTTGTGGACCTGACTGCATTAGAAAACAATGTGATATGTTACCTTCCTAAACAGCTTGACGGAGGCCCCTGAGGGGCGGTGTGATGGCCATGGACTCGGAGAAGACGCTTGGCTCCGACACCCTCCCCAAGTCTTATAGCACTGGTGTAGCCTGAGATCGCCCCCGACATAGGCGGCCGGCTCCCGGGGTCCGGCGGAACTTTTTGCCTTTTGATGACTCTTCAATTCTGGACCTTGTCCCACAATCCGTTTGACCTGAAGACAAGCTGTAGTGGGGCGCCCCTTTATCGTTTTAGTTGCCATTCCGCCCACTTTTGCTACACTGTGCCTCTTCCGCCATTCAGCTGTTTACCGCCCGCTCTTGCGACTACAGCGTCTCGCTCACCATGTAGTTGAGATGCGCCCGCTCTTGCGGTGCAGCGATAGGCGGCTGCCACAGGACTCTCAAAATGGCGGCCGGCTCTTCGGTTTTGGGCCTGGTCCACTAAAATGGCCCTGGGACACCTTGGAACTCGGACGCTTGTCTGCTAGGGCTTGGGTCCCATTCTCGAAAAGCGTCCCCTCAGCCGTGAAGATTCTACAAAAGTCTTGGGGGCCTCCGACTCCCGCAGGCTTCTGGTGGGGAGCGGCTGCCATGATTGCTCGTGGAATGGCCACGACGGAGCTACGAGATGGTAGTGGTCTCATGCTGACGCCAGCTTTAGTCTGAAACATCCAGAAACACTATAGACTACCAATTCGATCAGTTCCAGTAGCGCCCCAACATGACCCGGAAGAGAAGAACTTGCCCTCCCCTCTTTGACTGATGGTTCTTGTTGCCTGTCCCCTCTGTTGTCATTTAACAGAACTTTTTGGACTGCTGAAAGGGGTTGTGTTCTGAACGCTGGTTGGTGGAGACATTTAGACTATATTCTTGACCTACGTTGTCGCGTAATGCGTTTTATGACACGCCGCGTTAGCGCACCCGGAAGTGATCCGAGGCGCGGCGCGCAGCGCGTAACGTAAGCATAACAGGTCATGTGACTTGTTAATAAAACTTTTCATTGGTTCATTTTACTTTTGTTAATTTAATGATGAAAAGCTTGGTCATATGACCTAAAAATTACGCTTTTTATTATTTTCGAACAATATTTTTTTTTCAAACATATGTTATAATATTCCAGGCTAATGTACTTTCCCGGAAAATTTACAACTGTCTTGCAAGTAAAATATATTCCTTTTTCGAGAAAAAGGGCGTTTCTTCCTTCCATGACGGAGCCGTTGAGTAAAAGAGATTCGGCCTGCTGTCTTAGTCGCCGATACGCCTGATTATCAGATTCTTATCGATCACTTAATGTTGCAGACATGAAAAACACAACTGCCCTTGACCATTTATCTTTACTGCGTTCCTACATATTATACCTTTTATCCGTCATGTAATTGGACTGCTTTATTTCACTTGCCTTTTACTGATTCGAAAACAGTCACTAAAAGTAAAAACTTTACCAATGTAAATACTACTACCGTGTTTTGTTTTAAAAACCTTTATTGTGAAAATGTCAGTATACAAATACGGGCCAATAACCACGTGGGCCGGCCACGGAGCAAACTGAAATCGTATATGATGAGGAGACATTTACACTGTAGAGGAACGTAACGAGCGGGCCATTAGGTTGCAAGAACTAAGGTGTCTAACAGTTGCGGAATCGGTGGACATACATTTTGTAATTAAAATAGAACAGGGCCACTTACAATAACATTTTCTAGATATACATTTGCGGGCAAGGAGTTACGAGTCCCATTTATACCGGCGCCATTTTGGGCGAGGCCGGGCAGGTCCAAGATATAGTCAAAATGTCTCCACCAACCATCGGCCAGACCAGAACCCCTTTCGGCCCTTTATGCTACAAGATGGTGTCTTCCATTCAGAAAATATTGTTGGCAGCATTTTGAAAGGAAACAGAAACAGCCGTTCTCCTAGTGAGTTTCACATTGTTACATTTAGGCAGAATGTTGAAGAGTAGTATGTGGAAAATCTGAAGCCATTTTTCTACAAACTCTCAATCAGACTTGGATGGAAAAAAAAAACCTGAAGAATGTACAAACTGAAAACCAATTTTTTCCTGTATAGCACCAACAGTAACGCTTGAGTCAGCTTTGTGTCAAGCCGCCATTTTCATTCAATCAATAGCGTCCCCCTGCACACATTCAGGGACCTGGTCGTGTCTTCAGATGAAACGCATTGTAGGAAAAGAAGCAGAAAGGAAAAGGAAAAAAGTTCCGCCGGACCTAGTGAAGCTGCAGCAGGTGCAAATAAGCTTCAGACAGTCTTACAAGCACTGCTCAGAACTCTCAACTGAGGCACTCAACATCCAGGACTTGCCATTCGGATCTTGGTGCCTTGTGCTGGTTCCGACCTATTCACACATCGGTCCACTACTGACATCACCTCATAAGCCAACGGGGCACCCCACGCCGACTTTCGGCGCAGCATTGTAGGATGGCCACACCAGTGCGGCAACTTGCTGGACACAACATCGGGGCCATCCAGATCTCGGCGCGTTCGACTCACTGTACCGCAACAGTGACCGCAACTCAGCTGGACACGCCGTCTTTCGGCGCAGCATTGTAGGATGGCCACACCAGTGCGGCAATTTCCTGGACACCACCTCGGTGCCATCCGGATCTCGGCGCGTTCGAGTCACTGTACCGCAACAGTGACCGCAATTCAGCTGGACACGCCGTCTTTCGGCGCAGCATTGTAGGATGGCCACACCAGTGCGGCAATTTGCTGGACACCACCTCGGTGCCATCCGGATCTCGGCGCGTTCGAGTCACTGTACCGCAACAGTGACCGCAACTCAGCTGGACACGCCGTCTTTCGGCGCAGCATTGTAGGATGGCCACACCAGTGCGGCAATTTGCTGGACACCACCTCGGTACCATCCGGATCTCGGCCCGTTGTGCTGCCTTCGGCCTATTCGCACATCGGTCCGCTACTGACGCCGCCTCACGTGCCAACGGATTTTCTACGCTTTTTGTAGCCCTATGCCGCATAACAGGTCATGTGACTTGTTTATAAAACTTTTCATTGGTTCATTTTACTTTTGGTTTCCTAAAGATGGAAGGCTTGGTCATATGACCTAAAAATAACACTTTTCATTGGTTTAGAACATTTTTTTTTCCCCAAACGATGAAAGCCCCACCTTGTTTCTGGATCATTCAGACTGAAGCTGGCGTCAGCATGAGAGCACCACCATCTCGTGGCTCCGTCGTGGTCATTCCGCGAGCAATCATGGCAGCCGCTCCCCACCGGAAGCCTGCGGGAGTCGGGGGCCCCCAAGACTTTTATACAATCTTCACGGCTGAGGGAACGCTTTTCGAGAATGGAGCCCAAGCCCTAGCAGGCAAGCGTCCGAGTTCCAAAGTGTCCCAGGGCCATTTCAGTGGACCAGGCCTAAAACCGAGGAGCCGTCCGCCATTTTAAGAGCCATGTGGCAGCCGCCTATCGCTGCACTGCAAGAGTGGGAGCAACTCAACAACATGGTGAGCGAGACGCTGTAGCCGCAAGAGCGGGCGCAACTCAGCTAGATGGCCGCCACCTGGGGAGGCCCGTTCACGCCGGCTCCCCCACGCCCCCCCCCCGGGCCGCCGCACGCCAATTTTCGGAGCAGCATTGTAGGATACCAAAACCAGTGCGGCAGTTTACTGGACATCACCTGGGTGCCTGTCGTACATGTTGTGTCAGCCATGTGACACTGGACACAGACCGCTACTGACGAGGCCTCCCCCCGCACCACCCGGGACGCCCCACGCTGTTTTTCTGTGCTGCATTGTAGGATCCCTAAACCAGTGCGGCACCCAGGCGACATCACCTGGGTGCCGTCCAGAACTCTGCACATTGTGCTGCCTTGGGACTATTCGCACAAAAGACAGCTTCTAACCATTGTTGCTTTTTGTGTTGAGAAATGTTTAAATGTTTTTAGTTTTTGTTCCGTTCGTTAAAGTTAGTAGCTAATAAAGTTTTATAACCTTACTTTGTTGGAGTGTTATCTATTTTTTTAAAAACGGGTGAATGGGGCCTTGAATCGGGTTATTGTCATGTGTGGGCTTTGGAAGTGTGCTGCTGCAGGATCGGACATTTCAAACTCAAATGCACGTTCTTTTTCTTACCTTTCCGAAGCATGGAGCGCAATAGCAAGCAGAGAAAGGGTGATGCACGTGTTGAACACTACCTGACCTGGCAAGTTGCTGGCAGTGCCCCCCCGCCCGCTCCTGAAAGAGGGCACACACACACACCGCCGCTCCGAGTACTTCACAAATCTTTAAAAGACCATGCGCTTGTTCATGAGGCTTAAATGGTTTATCACCTCTTCTAGAACCCCTGCATCGACCCTCTGACGTTTCCTGGAAAAATTACCATGTAACCCAATACCAAGCCCTGTCAGCTGAAACCCCCAAGGAATCGTGGGGCATATTATCAAGGGGGTTTATCTCCGCTTTTTTGGCTTTAAAAGCCTTGAAAGCGGAGATAAAATTATCTCCCTATTACCAAGCTGTCGCTAACACCAGTTAGTGACAGCTAAAAGGAGATTGCGACCATCTTGGGCCCCGCTTTGCATGTCAGTGATACTTATCACTAATGACATGCAAAGTGGCGTGCCAAGATGTTAGCGACTAGAAACAGTCCCTAACATCGCTACCTTCTATTACCAACCTTTGGAGATATTCGCGCTAAGCGCGAATATCTCCAAAATCTAACACCTGCCCTGAGCAGTTCTTAGCCATGTTATCCAATGGGAGGTGGATAACATGGCTAAGAGCATTAGGTCGATAATACATGAATATCGCTGACTTTTCTGCGATAATAGCAAGGTTTATCTGCGATAAAAATCGCCGATGTGCGGCGATAATTTTTGTCTCTAAACAAGTTAGAGACAAAAATTATCGCTAGTTGTTCGTAATATGCCCCCGGGTTTTTGCTTGCAGAAATCGGGAGGCGGGAGACTAGCACTGAAACAGTAGTCACACGCCTGAATCAGGAGGATTGGCATGTCTGAATTCTCTACAGCTGGGGCCATAAACTACATCCGCAGGGTTAGGTGATAGCCTGGGACCAGCCTGGCATCTAAAATGGCTGCCGTGCACGACAAAATTGTGGCATTCGAAAAAAGGCAAGATGGCGCAGCCGCTGGAAGAGATGTATCAACATATATCAGCCTCCTCAGCCACCCTCAGGAAACATAGGGGATTAGGATACGTCTCCCGCACCCCCTTATACCTAGTACTTTAATTAACGAAGCACAAAATGGCGAATTCCCGTTTCGCTACCAGTTTGCGGCCCAGTTCGCGGCCCGTGAAGCGCTTCTACCGTGAAAAATCTTTTTATTTTTATTTTCCCCACAGGACCCTTTAATAACCCCAACAACATTCCTAGGGGGTCAAGAGGGGGATACCTTGCCCCCTTTCATTAAATTCCCCCTTAGTTTTTCACCTTTTCTTCTCTCTCGATCCTACCGAGAGACAAGATGGCGGCCGCTCCGGACTGTCACGCAGCAAAAAAAAAAAAAAGCTCACGCACAGCCGCTGGAAGAGATGTATCAACATATATCAGCCTCCTCAGCCACCCTCAGGAAACATAGGGGATTAGGATACGTCTCCCGCACCCACTTATACCTAGTAATTTAATTAACGAAGCACAAAATGGCGAATTCCCGTTTCGCTACCAGTTCGCGGCCCGTGAAGCGCTTCTACCGTGAAAAATCATTTTTTTTTTATTTTCCCCACGGGACCCTTTAATAACCCCAACAACATTCCTAGGGGGTCAAGAGGGGGATACCTTGCCCCCTTTCATTAAATTCCCCTTTCGTTTTTCACCTCTTCTTCTCTCTCGATCCTACCGAGAGACAAGATGGCGGCCGCTCCGGACTGTTTAGAATGTTGACAGACACCGGAGAGCCAATCAGCTTTCTGCGCGCAAAGTTCCGATAAGCGAAAAGTAAGCGGACCGGATCGCTGCCCGGAGCGCTGTTACAGATATATATCTTGATTTAAACGTTAATTTCTCAAAATCCACTGAAGCACATATATTGAGACCTAGCAAAGGCACATCGGGCTAACAGTCCCTACAATTTTGCCAAGTTTCGTGCAAATCCATTCAGCCGTTCGAGCTAAAAGTGAGGCCAAAGGCCCTATGGAAAAATGAATGGGAAAAACGCGTTTTGGGACCCCCCTTTTTTCTCGGCCCCCCTTGACGAAACCCCACCAAATTTTCAGGGGCTGCTCAGAAACAAAATGTGCCATTTTCCTGAAAATTTCAGCCGATTCCGTCCACAAACGCCAAAGTTATTAGACATAGAATTTTCAGAAATCCCATAGGGAATTAATCCTAACTATATATACCTACTGGCGATAGCCAGTAGGTAATATATATATTACCTACTAGCAGTCGCCAGTAGGTAGTTATAGTTAGGACTTTTTTTCAATGTTAAATCTCAAAATTCTATTTGGAATAACTTTGGCTCCGGTTGACGAATCTGCCTGAAAATTTCTTCAAAATGGCCTCGCGGCGCCCCGGTGCTTCCCTGAAAGTTTGGGGGGGATTTGTGAAGCGGGGGTGGAGATAAAAGGGGGGTCCCAAAACGTGTTTTCCCCATGTTAATTTCCATAGGGCGGTCGACCTCACTTTTAGCCCGAACAGCTGAATGGATTTCCACCAAACTTGGCAAAATTGTAGGGACTGGTAGCTCGATGTGCCTTTGCTATGTCTCAAGATATGTGCTTCAGTGAATTTTGAGTAATTTTGGTTAAAAAAATATATATATCTATGACAGCGCCCCGGTACGCGCTCCGGGGAGCGCTCCGGGCGCGCCACGCGACTTGCGCACAGAAAGCTGATTAGTTCTTGGGTGTCTGTAAACATTCGAAACAGTCCGGAGCGGCCACCATCTTGTGTCTCGGTAGGATGGAGACACAAGATGTGGCCAAAACAAAGGGGGAAATGACCATAAGGGGGCAGGGTAGACCCCCCCTGATCCCCTAGGTTTGATGTGGGGGCTATAAAAAGGCCTTTTTTTTTTTCAATTGTCACGGAGGGAGCGCCCGGTACGCGCACCGGGGAGTGCACCGGGAAGCGCACAACAGAGAAAAAAGAATGCCAGAGTTTAAAATTTTTGTCAATATTTTATAAATGGGAGGTAGTTCTGAAAAGAACTTTTTTTTAAATTCTTTTTGTTGTTTTATATTTTTTTTATTATTTTTTTGAACTTTTTAATTTTTTTGTGTTTTTGAACAATTTTATATTTTTCTGGGGTTTTTTAAGAGAACAAACAAAAAACAGGGAATTGGAAATGGCTCAAGAGGAGCAAAAAAAAAGAAAAGAATTACTGTTTTCTTTCCTTGCTGCATTGGTGGTTTTCTAGAGCATTATTTATTAAGGTGACGCTAAGTTCACCATAGCATAATGTTTTGCCACAGAAAATACAAAGAAATTTGAGCTTGCCAAATTTTGGCTGAATATTTGGCACCATTTGGCGTTCTTCAGGACCAGAAAGTGAGGGTAAAGAAGAGGAAGTGCTGGCCACAGGGGGTGGGTTGTTCCGAAGTTCCTGGACTTCAGCCTGGGCCAAATTATTGGGATGCCACCTCTCCATGTGGCGGATCATGGTAAAATTACCAAAAGAATATTTCTTGGAGGGATTGCCCCTGGAGAGAACTTTGTCACAAATAAGACAGGTGACTTTGGGGGCGTTCACCTTTTTTTGGTCATCTGGAAAGAAAAAAAATTGCCAAATGAAGTGCACTTTGGCGTGCCTTTGTCTTGGTTCTTCTGGGCGAAGCGCCTTCGTTGTTGCTCCTCCTCCTCTTCTTCCTCCTCTTCTTCTTGTCCTCCAAGAAACTGTGGTGTTGGACCTTCTTTTCTTGGTGGTGGGGGGGGTGGGGGGGTGCACCAGCTGCAGCAACAAGTGATGCCATTGGTTCCTCCAAAATAGCTCTTGCTCTCTCAATGAAGAAAGTAAGAATGAGGAAAAAAGGAGGAGGCTTTCATTATTTGGAGAAAAAAAATGATGAGAACCAATGAAAAGTGTTATTTTCAAGTCACATGACCCTATGCGCTTACGTTACGCGCTCCGGCGTGCTTACGTTGCTCGCTCCGGGCCGCGCCGCGGAGCGCTTCTGGGTGCGTTTACGCAGCGCGTCAAAAGACACATCGCGCGGCTATGCGATACGTCACGCTTACGCGATGCGCCATAAGACGCATCATGCGGCTACGCAATACGTCACGCTTACGTGACGCGTCACGATGTTGTTTTCGATCGCGACATTGGCGCTAACAGTACGCTTCCCGGTTCGCGCACCGGGGCGCTTCAAAATACTACGCTTTCCGGAGCGCTCACCGGGGCGTGCACCGGAAGCTCTCCAAGACAAAAAAATAAATAAATATGAAAAAAAAAAAATTTGAAATTACTGGTAGCCCGATGTGCGTTTGCTATGTCTCAAGATATATGCTCCAGTTGTTTTTAAGAAAATTAACTTTAAAAAAATATATATTGGGCTACTTTGGGCTTTATATATGTTAGAGCCCAAATGTAGCCCAAATGTAGCCCCATGTAGCCCATTGTAGCCCAAAGATGGCCACCAGAGACAAAAAAATACAAGTGTAGCCCAAATATCAGCCAGATGTAGCGCAACTATAGCCCAATGATAGTATGTACCAGAGTGTTCTAAAGAACAACTAGAGCGCTAACAGTCTGACTTATAAAGTGAGACTTTTAGTTAGGAATTAGCATTAAAAAAACCTTTGAAATTCACTGAAAAAAACATAGGTTTCACACCAGTTATAGTTAGGAATTAGCATTTAAAAAACCTATTAAATTCACTGAAAAAAACATAGGTTTCACACCAGTTATAGTTACCTGGAAATTTTACTGGCATAAAACCATTGAAATTCCCACGTTATAGTTAGTTGGACTCACTATAACTTGCGCGTGTAATGCACTGCTGATGACATCACATATTACATCACTCATGACATGGTCAGTGACATCACTCATGACATCACTGATGACACCATCCAGTGAATGTGTGCCTTTCTGAAAAATAAACATGTTTTATATATGTATATGTAAAGGTCAATGGAAGAATAAATGTTTAAATAAGTGTCTTAATGGATTTTTTTTTTTAAATGATTGGTTAACTGGCTTATTAAGTGTATCATAGTGAATACATATATTAGCGAGTATTGTTTCAATATTTAAATGTTTGTATCAGTGTTTCACCTTGTGTATAAGTGGGTGCATGGGTTGGTGAGTAGCTACATGTGTGTTTCTATGGGTTATTAGATGGTTTTTTTAGTATCAGTATAAATGTCTGTATGATTTGGTAGGGGTGTTACTTAGCACACAGATGCACACAGCACCCCCGGGGATGGGGGTGCTGTGAGCCCCCCTGCAATTATGTTTGAAAAGCCCCAGGGGGTGGCGGACACCGGGGCAGGGGGCCCCTTTGGGCCCCCATCCCAATACCAATATTGCCCCCTGGATTTGGCCGACCAGGGGGCTAAACATTAACGAAGCGTGGGCGCCCGCGCTTCTTTTTTTTTTCTATACTGCCGTATCTGTGGATCCTCCACAGATTTTGCTGATTTTTTTAAAAATATATATTTTTTGCGCCCTGGGGGTCCTTGTGGGACCCCCTAAGCAGGCTTAGGGGGTCAGGGAGTTTCTACCCTGCACCCATTTCGTGTTTTGCACATTTGTTTTACTGTTTTCTTGTGAAGATGGCTGCCAACACTTCCTGGTTTGGAGTGTTCACAGCCAATTCGAATACAGCTTCTGCTCGAGAGGGTCCGTGGCCCTAGATATCACAATTTTTTTACATTTGATTTTCTCAGCAACTACTGAACGGATTTACACCATTTAACAAAAAGATTTCTTTCTGTACCAAGGGCTACTCTTTTGCCAAATTTGGTGTAATTCCATTCAGCAGTTCGAGCTGTAGCCGCGGCTAAAGTTTCCTATGGAAAATTGCATGGGGAAAACACGTTTTGGGACCCCTTTTTTTCTCAGCCCCCGCTTGACGAATCACCCCGAAACTTCCAAGATAAGACAGGACCGGAGCAGGCCACAAGTTTTGAAAATTTCGCGAAGATTCGTCAACCGGCGCCAAAGTTATTGGGAATAGAATGTTGCGATTTCCTATGGATAATAGGTCCTAATTATAACTATCTACTGGCGGCTGCCAGTAGATTAGATTATATATATATATATACGTATATATATATATATATATATATATATATATATATTCACAGAAAAAACCATAGGTTATAGTCGATATATAGTTAGGAATTTGCATTTACAAAACCTTGAAAATTCAATGAAAAAAACCATTGGTTTTAGGCCATATATAGTTAGGGATTTGCATTTACAAAACCTTATTTTACTCGCATAAAACCATTGAAATTCCATATATAGTTAGATGCGCTAACTATATATCGCGCACCCGCAATCCACTGCTGATGATGTCACATATTACATCATTCATGACATGGTCAGTGACATCACTGATGACATCACTGATGACAACTCAAATGACATCACTGATGACATCTCAAATGACATCACTGATGACATCACTGATGACAACTCAAATGACATCACTGACAACATCACAGATGACATCATTCATGTGTTAATACGATGAACCTCTACAGACTCTGATATATCCTTAGATACACTCAGTGAAAACAGACACTCACAGATTGTCACTCATCCATGGAGTTACTCATACACCTAGACAGTCATGCAAAGAATCAATCACACCTCCAATTCCTCAACTATACAGTTATACACACCTTACTTATTGAAACATATTCTAACACATATTTACTCTCTTATAGAATCCCTAATAAAAGTTCACAATGATCCATACAGCCACTCACACATTCACTGGCTCTAATGCACAGTTATTTATATATGTTAACTCTCACATGTACTGTGTTTTACATATGTACTTACTTTGACATGTAGCACTGAGATATCCATTCACTCACCAATACACTCATGCACACAGTCAACCGCCCATACAGCTGTTTCCACATGCACTTTTGAAACCATACATCTAGTGAATCAACTGCTCACACATCTATGCACAGAGTCACACACCTCCCAGCCACTCACACACATACTCAGTC
Source organism: Lissotriton vulgaris (assembly GCF_964263255.1). Classification (NCBI taxonomy): domain Eukaryota; kingdom Metazoa; phylum Chordata; class Amphibia; order Caudata; family Salamandridae; genus Lissotriton; species Lissotriton vulgaris. The sequence continues at coordinate 63,571 of NW_028242772.1, forward strand.
TCCCATACAAATACTTGAGCAACCAATCAATAACCCATATAGTTATTCATATAGCTACTGATCAACACATGCAGCAGTTTACAGAACAACAGATATAATGATGCACAAATTAATACAGTTTAATCACTAACCCATGCACTCAGTGAGACACATTTAATCACTCCCTCATACAATCAGTCATGCACCTACTAAATCCTTCATCCAGACATTTATACATCCACTCATTCTTCAATATGTAAGACATATTTTAACTTTACAGAAACATACAGTCACTGGATGTTGTGATCAGTGATGTCATCAGTGATGTCACTGACCATGTCATGAATGATGTAATATGTGACATCATCAGCAGTGGATTGCGGGTGCGCGATATATAGTTAGCGCATCTAACTATATATGGAATTTCAATGGTTTTATGCGAGTAAAATAAGGTTTTGTAAATGCAAATCCCTAACTATATATGGCCTAAAAACAATGGTTTTTTCATTGAATTTTCAAGGTTTTGTAAATGCAAATTCCTAACTATATATCGACTATAACCTATGGTTTTTTCTGTGAATTTCAATGGTTTTTTAATAGCAAATATCAAAAGCTGTCAAATGTCAAGTACGTGATAGGTAAAAACGTTTTCGTGTTCATGCACGCTGATGTGCTTTGAACGCTGCCCCCCCCTCCCCTCTTTTCTCTTAGTAGTACTCTCTCTTTGCAGATAGTGAACGGTAGTTAACGCAGACCTTTACCCCCGTTGTAATCCGTCGTACCTGCTTGTCTCTCCATTTGATTGATTGTTATCCAAGCATTTACTGTTTTAGAATTGGTTCTCTTTGGATCATTCTCTATTTACAAACAAGCACAAAGTCGCAATACTCTGTTTAGTCTTTGCAGATAGTGAAAAATCGTGTAAAAAAATAAAAGTAATCGAGCAAAATCAGTAGACCACTAATTCGATCTCTTTTTTACCTCGGTAAAATACAAACATTAGGAACAACCCTTCATGAGAAATACGAAAATAGTGAAATGAACTGAGCTCCACACCATGAGGGCTGCAAGACAGCTCGACTCCGCCACCCACCCCGCCCAAAATAACGACAAACCCTATGCAAATATTATAAATATAGACAACACACCAGCAAAGAAACAGGGTAAAACATTTTATTAAATAACTATTTACATAACTATTTTATACTTTTTATTGCCCGATCCGGCTAGCTCAATCGATCGAGCATGAAACTCATGCACTGATATCAAGCGTTGAGAGTTTGTAGAACGATGGCTTCAGATTTTCCACATACGGTGTAGTGGCGCGAACTGGGAGGGGGCGTTTGGATCCTGCCCCTTCCCCAAATAAGATTTTCATACGTGAATGTTCGTTCATGCTTTTTGTCCCTGAGTTGCTTCGATGTCACTGCCTTACACAAATGGCATAAGTCCTGGATGTTGAGTGCCATACTTCAGAGTTCTAAGCAGCGCTTGTAACACTGTTTAAACCTTATTTGCACCTGCTGCAGCTTCACTATTCAAAGTAAGTGGGGTCCGTTTGTGGACCTGACTACATTGGAAAACAATGTGATACGGTGCCTCCCTAAACCGCTTGACGGAGGCCCCCGAGGGGCGGTGAGATGGCGCGGACTGAGAGGGGGCGCTTGGCTCCTGCCCCCTCCCCAAGTCGTGTTGCCCTGGTGTGGCCTGAGATCGCCCCCGGCATAGGCGGCCGGCTCCCGGGGTCCGGCGGAATTTTTTCCCTTTTGATGACTCTTCCATTCTGGACCTTGTCCCACAATCCGTTTGACCTGAAGACACGCTGTAGTGGGGCGCCCCTTTACCGTTTTAGTTGCCATTCCGCCCGCTTTTGGTACTCTGTGCCTCTTCCGCCATTCAGCTGTTTACCGCCCGCTCTTGCGACTACAGCGTCTCGCTCACCATGTAGTTGAGTTGCTCCCGCTCTTAAGATTTAACCGAACTTTTTGGACTGCTGAAAGCGGTTGTATTCAGACCGCTGGTTGGTGGAGACATTTTGACTATATTCTGGACCTGCATTGTCGCGTAATGCGTCATATGACGCGCCGCGTTAGCGCACCCGGAAGTGCTCCGGTGCGCAAGGTGCAGCTTCCCGGAAACGATCCAGAGCGCGCCGCGCAGCGCGTAACGTAAGCATAACAGGTCATGTGACTTGTTAATAAAACTTTTCATTGGTTCATTTTACTTTTGTTTTCCTAATGATGTAAGACTAGGTCATGTGACCTAAAAATAACACTTTTCATTGGATTAAAACATTTTTTTTCCCAAACGATGAAAGCCCCACCTTGTTTCTGGATGTTTCAGACTGAAGCTGGCGTCACCATGAGAGCACCACCATCTCGTAGCTCCGTCGTGGCCATTCCGCAAGCAATCATGGCAGCCGCTCCCCACCGGAAGCCTGCGGGAGTCGACGGCCCCCAAGACTTTTGTACAATCTTCAAGGCTGAGGGGACGCTTTTGAGAATGGAACCCAAGCCCTGGCAGACAAGCGTCCGAGTTCCAAGGTGTCCCAGGGCCATTTTACTGGACCAGGCCCAAATCCGAAGAGCCGGCCGCCATTTTAAGAGTCCTGTGGCAGCCGCCTATCGCTGCACCGCAAGAGTGGGAGCAACTCAACTACATGGTGAGCGAGACGCTGTAGCCGTAAGAGCGGGCGGTAAACAGCGGAATGGCGGAAAAGGCACAGTGTAGCAAAAGCGGGCGGAATGGCGACTGAAACGATAAAGGGGCGCCCCACTACAGCAGACGAGCCTCCGCCATGTGCTTCAAAACTGCATACGTATCTCGTGATATCAAGGTTGGGCAACCAGTACACAACAAGCAGTTACGAGTCCCATTTACACCGGCGCCATTTTGGGCGCGGCCGGGCAGGTCCAGGATCTAGTCAAACATAACAAATGAGGCTGACGTCTCTGAAGCAGTTGACGAACAGCAGGACATAGCAAATAAACATGAAGTCTCTAAAGCTGTTAACTCACTGCAGGACAAAACAAGTGAACCTGAAACCTCTGGAATAATTGTCGCTCAAAAGAACAACACACAAAACTCTGTAGAGCCTGAAGAAAGAAAAACAGAAGGGCACTGTAGTTTCAGACACACTTAACACTAATGACTAAACAAAGATATCGTCTGTTTATGAAGCAGTTATCATGTTCACAGAATTGACAAAGAAGTGTGGAGACACCAATGCTATTAAGAAACACAAGGAAATCCCTAACGCATCAGCATTCTCGGAAGAGGTTGACACAGATAAAATCTTAAGGAACAAAGAAAGACAAAATAAGGATGAGGAAGTTGTCACTTTAGTTTTTTCATCAGCTAGCGACAGCAAGAAACATATTGTAATGGAGATTAGAGTGGCTACGGATGGATTATCAAAATTATCAAAAGAAATGGCTACTCCCCCCTTTAACAGATTAGCTAAATGTTTGCGTAATTTAAGCATAAAAGTTATATTATTGTTGTTGTTGTTGTTATCGTTATAGTTCTGGTTAATTTCAAAAAATGTTTAAATATATTTACAGTTTTTGTTGCGTTCGTTATATTTAAAAGTTAATAAAGTTATATTATTGTTGTTGTTATCGTTATAGTTTCCGGAGAAGTATAATTCACCAATAGTTTTCTTTGTAGATGTTTTTCCATTAACAATCCCAGTTCCATCACCCGCCCAGGATATCACCACTGTTCCCCATGTCATAAAACCTTAGGATGTTCAATAACTGAAACAGCTAATATGGGTTTACTTACAGGGGACATCTTTTGTTCTGTTTTGTAAAGTAAAACTATTGTGAACGCAAGTATTATACATAGTAAGTGTTTAATATAGCATTTGTCAGTCATTGGTTAAGCAGCTAGGACCTGTTCACTCTTGACACCCCAGGTGCTGCGTATGTTGCACTATAGTGCTGCATCGGGAATACGGACAACCCTATTGATGTTGATTTTTCATTATTGATTATTGTAAAGAAATGGCGACTCCCCCCTTTAGCAGATTAGCTAAATGTTTGCGTAATTTAGGCATAAAAGTTATATTATTGTTGTTGTTGTTGTTATCGTTATAGTTCTGGTTAATTTCAAAAAATGTTTAAATATATTTACAGTTTTTGTTGCGTTCGTTATATTTAAAAGTTAATAAAATTTTATAATCCTACTTTGTTCGAGTGCTATATATTTTTAAAAAATCGGGTGAATGGGGCCTTGAATCGGGTTATTGTCATGTGTGGGCTTTGCAAGTGTGCTGCTACAGGATCGGACATTTCAAACTCAAATGCACGTTCTTTTTCTTACCTTTCCGAAGCATGGAGCGCAATAGCAGGCAGAGAAAGGGTGATGCACGTGTTGAACACTACCTGGCCTGGCAAGTTGCTGGCAGTGCCCCCCCGCCCGCTCCTGAAAGAGGGCACACACACACCGCCGCCCCGAGTACTTCACAAATCTTTAAAAGACCATGCGCTTGTTCATGAGGCTTAAATGGTTTATCACCCCTTCTAGAACCCCTGCATCGACCCTCTGACGTTTCCTGGAAGAATTAGCACGTAACACAATACCAAGCCCTGTCAGCTGAAACCCCCGAGGAATCGTGGGGCATATTATCAAGGGGGTTTATTTCCGTTTTTTTGGCTTTAAAAGCCAAAAAAAAGGAGATAAAATTATCTCCCTATTACCAAGCTGTCGCTAACACCAGTTAGTGACAGCTAAAAGGAGATAGTGACCATCTTGGGCCCCGCTTTGCATGTCAGTGATATTTATCACTAATGACATGCAAAGTGGGCGTGCCAAGATGTTAGCGACTGGAAACAGTCCCTAACCATCGCTATCTCCTATTACCAACTTTTGGAGATATTCGCGCTAAGCGCGAATATCTCCAAAAGCTAACACCTGCCCTGAGCAGTTTTTAGACATGTTATCCAATGGAAGGTGGATAACATGGCTAAGAGCATTTGCTGGATAATGCATGAATATCGCTGACTTTTCAGCGATATTCATGCATTGCGGCCGTTTTTTATCGCATTTGCGATAAACCTTGCTAATAGCAAGGTTTATCTGCGATAAAATTCGCCGATGTGCGGCGATAATTTTTGTCTCTAAACAAGTTAGAGACAAAAATTATCGCTAGTTGTTGGTAATATGCCCCCGGGTTTTTCCTTGCAGGAATCGGGAGGCGGAAGACTAGCACTGAAATCAGTAGTCTCACGCCTGAAACGGGAGGATTGGTATATCTGGATTCTCTACAGCTGGGGCCATAAACTATATCCGCAGGGCTAGGTGATAGCCCGGGTCCGGCCTGGACAATCGGACACAGAGGAAGAGGAGTGTCAGAGGGTGCGGTAGTGAATAGGGTGAAAGGGAGGTGTCGGGCGGGCACAGGGTGTGATTCTCAGGGAAGAGCAGCGCAGATGGGGGGAAGTATATGGCCCATGCATGAGAGAGAGAGCGGGGGTGACCAGTGCGTGGGGGAGATGCTTGCGAGGGTGGGGAGCCGTGCTGAGAATCGACGGCGTGCAGAGAGTGGGTCTGGTCAAGGCATCTAAAATGGCTGCCGTGCACGACAAAATTGTGGCATTGGACAAAAAGGCAAGATGGCGCAGACAATGTTTATCAATAAGGATTCATTTATAACAAAATATTTACTCGCAGTGACAAAATGGTGGTCAACACTTCCTGATTTCCATCGAATCGAACGTTAACAAACGTCACGCAGCAAAAAAAAAAAAAAAAGCTCACGCACAGAGCAGTTTTTAGCCATGTTATCCAATGGAAGGTGGATAACATGGCTAAGAGCATTTGCTGGATAATGCATGAATATCGCTGACTTTTCAGCGATATTCATGCATTGCGGCCATTTTTTATCGCATTTGCGATAAACCTTGCTAATAGCAAGGTTTATCTGCGATAAAATTCGCCGATGTGCGGCGATAATTTTTGTCTCTAAACAAGTTAGAGACAAAAATTATCGCTAGTTGTTGGTAATATGCCCCCGGATTTTTCCTTGCAGGAATCGGGAGGCGGAAGACTAGCACTGAAATCAGTAGTCTCACGCCTGAATCGGGAGGGTTGGCATGTCTGGATTCTCTACAGCTGGGGCCATAAACTACATCCGCAGGGCTAGGTGATAGCCTGGGTCCGGCCTGGACAATCGGACACAGAGGAAGAGGAGTGTCAGAGGGTGCGGTAGTGAATAGGGTGAAAGGGAGGTGTCGGGCGGGCACAGGGTGTGATTCTCAGGGAAGAGCAGCGCAGATGGGGGGAAGTATATGGCCCATGCATGAGAGAGAGAGCGGGGGTGACCAGTGCGTGGGGGAGATGCTTGCGAGGGTGGGGAGCCGTGCTGAGAATCGACGGCGTGCAGAGAGTGGGTCTGGTCAAGGCATCTAAAATGGCTGCCGTGCACGACAAAATTGTGGCATTGGACAAAAAGGCAAGATAGCGCAGACAATGTTTATCAATAAGGATTCATTTATAACAAAATATTTACTCGCAGTGACAAAATGGTGGTCAACACTTCCTGATTTCCATCGAATCGAACGTTAACAGACGTCACGCAGCAAAAAAAAAAAAAAAGCTCACGCACAGCCGCTGGAAGACATGTATCAACATATATGAGCCTCCTCAGCCACCCTCAGAAAACATAAGGGGTCAGGATACGTCTCCCGCACCCCCTTATACCTAGTAATTTAATTAAAACGAAACACAAAATGGCGAATTCCCGTTTCGCTACCAGTTTGCGGCCCAGTTCGCGGCCCGGGAAGCGCTTCTACCGTGAAAAATATATATTTTTTTATTTTCCCCACGAGACCCTTTAATAACCCCAACATCATTCCTAGGGGGTCAAGAGAGGTATACCTTGCCCCCTTTCATTAAATTCCCCCTTCGTTTTTCACCTCTTCTTCTCTCTCGATCCTACCGAGAGATAAGATGGCGGCCGCTCCGGACTGTTTAGAATGTTGACAGACACCGGCGAGCCAATCAGCTTTCTGCGCGCAAAGTTCCGTTTCGCGAAAAGTAAGCGAACCGGAGCGCAGCCCGGAGCGCTGTTACAGATATATATCTTGTTTTGAACGTTAATTTCTCAAAAACTACTGGAGCACATATATTGAGACCTAGCAAAGGCACATCGGGCTAACAGTCCCTACAATTTTGCCAAGTTTCGTGCAAATCCATTCAGCCGTTCGAGCTAAAAGTGAGTCCAACCGCCCTATGGAAATTAACATGGGAAAAACGCGTTTTGGGACCCCCCTTTTTTCTCGGCCCCCCCCTCGACAAAACCCCCCCAAATTTTCAAGGGCTGCTCAGAAACAAAATGTGCCATTTTCCTGAAAATTTCAGCCGATTCCGTCCACAAACGCCAAAGTTATTAGACATAGAATTTTCAAAAGTTCCATAGAGAATTAATCCTAACTATATATACCTACTGGCGATAGCCAGTAGGTTATATATATATATATATTCACTGAAAAAACCATAGGTTTCACACCAGTTATAGTTAGGAATTAGCATTTAAAAAACCTATTAAATTCACTGAAAAAACCATAGGTTTCACACCAGTTATAGTTAGCTGGAAATTTTACTGATATAAAACCATTGAAATTCCCACGTTATAGTTAGTCGGACTCACTATAACTTGCGCGTGCAATGCACTGCTGATGATGTCACATATTACATCACTCATGACATGGTCAGTGACATCACTCATGACATCACTGATGACACCATCCAGTGAATATGTGTCTTTCTGAAAAATAAATATTAGTGAGTTATGTTTAAATATTTAAATACATATATTAGTGTTTCACTTTGTGTATAAGTGGCTACATGTGTTGATAAGTAGCTACATGCGTATGTATATGGGTTATTTGATATTTTTATTAGTATTAGTATGAGTGTCTATATGGTTTGGTGGAGGTATTACTTAGCACATAGATGCATGAGTGACTGACTCTTTGTTTGTATGTGTTTTGAAGACAGCATATGTACAGGACTGTATGGGTGGATGAGTGTCTATATGTGTTTGTTAGTGAGTGAATGACTGTCTCACTAGTGTCTTTATCAGTAACTACATATGTTTTAATCTAGTATATATGAATATTGATGTATATAACTGAGTATATGTGAGAGTAAGAGATTGTAAGATTTCCTGTTTAAATAAGTATGTGTTTCTATAAGTGATTGTTTAAGAGAATAAATATGTGTAATTTTCAATAGAAGTAAGGTGGAAGTGTGTGTATAACTCTATTTTCAAATAAATGGTTGTTCAATAGTTTATTTGCACGTGTGAATATGTGTGTGAGTAACTTTTGGATGAATGTCGGTGTGTAACAGAATGTATAGGTGTATCTCTTCATATGATGAGTGAGTATATGTATGAGTGACTATATAGAACTGTTGGTGAATGAGTGGATGAGTATATAGATAGTGGAAGTACAGAATTGCTTGTTGTAACTGATATAGGTATGTCCATTTTTTAAAAATTTCAGTTTCTATTTTTGAATATGTGTCTCAAGGGTTACTTTACACTGAGAGGAGGTCTGTCACTATGTCACAAGGATGGTGTCATCAGTGATGTCATGAGTGATGTCACTGACCATGTCATGAGTGATGTAATATGTGACGTCATCAGCAGTGCATTGCACGCGCAAGTTATAGTGAGTCCGACTAACTATAACGTGGGAATTTCAATGGTTTTATATCAGTAAAATTTCCAGCTAACTATAACTGGTGTGAAACCTATGGTTTTTTCAGTGAATTTAATAGGTTTTTTAAATGCTAATTCCTAACTATAACTGGTGTGAAACCTATGGTTTTTTCAGTGAATTTCAAAGGTTTTTTAAATGCTAATTCCTAACTATAACTGGTGTGAAACCTATGGTTTTTTCAGTGTATTTCATAGGTTTTTTAAATGCTAATTCCTTTGTATATCGAGTTTCTAACCTTTTTTTTTTTTACAATTTGCTGTTTTTTTTAAGTATTCATTTTTTTTATAATTTTTTTTTTTTGCGCTCTGGGTGCGCGCTCGGGGAAGCTTTCAGCTAAGCTCTCCTGTAAGCTTCTCCGTGCGCTCATCTGAAAGCGCACCCAGAGCGCAACTGTCGTTCGTCAAAAAAAAATATGAATGAAAAGTTAATAATAATGCAAAACATTTCGTACCATACAAATAAAATTTGTTTTTTTTAATATGGAAAATGATTATGCATTTCTATTAAAGATTGATGACGTCACTTCGGCGCGCAACGTACGTGCCCTCGGAAGCGCATACGTGCGCGGCGCCTAAACGCACGCAAAAGCGCCTACGATCGCGCCACGTGTGCGCCCCGGAAGCGCCTACGATCGCGCTGCGTAAACGCACCCGGAAGTGCACCCGAGCGCGCATCGTAAGCGCGTCAGGTCATGTGACCCTAAAATAACACTTTTCATTGGTTGCTAACAGTTTTTTTTTACAATGAATGAAATCCCCACCCATTTCCTTCACTTCTTCTTTCACTTTTGTGACTGAAAGACCTGCCTTTTTTGCTGCTCCATATTCCTGGATTCATCATGGCTGCCAGATCATCCAGCAGTGAAGATGACTTCATTGATGAAGAGCCACCTACCCCAAAGGTGAAGGGACATTTCATTTGGAAATTCTTTAAATTCCCAGCAGACCAGAAGAAGGTGAATGCACCAAAAGTAGAGTGCAGGATCTGCAAAAAGGTCCTGTCACGGGGTAACCCCCAAAAAAAATACTCTTTTGGCAACTTCACTATGATTCGCCATGTGGAGACCAGGCACCCCCAGAATTTTGCCCGAGAAAGTGTCAGGGCTCTGGCACAGGAGGTTCCCAGAGGTGGGGCCTCTACATCAACAGGAGGAGCAACTTCTTCTGGAAGAGAACAATCTCAGGGGCAGGTGGCAAACATCCAACCTGCATTCAACCATGGGGTCGTCAGATGCAGATACTGCAATCAACTCCTCACCTATGGGGAGCAAAGTGTCCTGCTCATGGTTCGGGCATTAGAGAACCATCACTGCCCTTCCCACCCCTAATTTTTTTCTTTTCTTTTTGCTCCTGTTGAGCAGTTTCTATTCCCTGTTTTTGTTCCTCTTCAGTTAAAAGAAGAAAACCAAAAGTTCTTTTCAGAACTACCTCCAATTCTCATCAAAGAGCTATAATCTTAAAAAATGAAGAGTAAGTGAAATATAGTGCATTGATAATTGAAAGGAGAATGAGTAAGAAAGAACAGAAAGGTATGAGAGGTGAAAGGAAGTGAAGTAGGAGGACTGAAAGAAGGTGAGTGTTAGAAAAGAAATTTATGACACAGTGAATAAACTGGAGGCCTCATTTCTGAAAAGTGACGCATCGCTACGTGAAAATAGCGATGCGTCACTTATCTGGACGCACTCCTTATGACATTCCACATATGTCATATTTAATATATGACTAATCAATTCGCAAGGAGTTACAGATATGTCAGTATTTCTGACATATCTCTAAACACAAAAGTAACGCATTGCAGGAGTGCGTCACAAAAGTGACGCAACTCCAGTAATGTGTCCTTTCACATGGAAAAAGCACCATGTGAAAGGTTTGCTGTGAAGCAGGCGCAAGATTTTGGCGCAACTGCATCCTAAAAGTGACGCACTGCGTCATTATTACCAAGCTTTTTGCAAGGAACACCCCCTCTGCATGCATTATACCTGACACTATTTTTTAAAAAGTGACGCATCTAGGTACATGGGTCACTTTTTAAAACTCTGCGCCATATTGTATCTGCATCAGGTATAATGTATGCAGAGGGGGCAATCCCTCGCAAAAAGCTTGGTAATAACAACGTACTGAAATCTATGAGATTTCCCTGCGTCACTTTTAGGATGCTATTGCGTCAAAATTTTGCGCCGGCCTCGCATCACTTTTATGTTTACACATATGTCAGAAATACTGACGTATCTGTAACTCCTTGCAACATGATTCGTCATACATTAAATATGACACATCTGGAATGTCATAAGGACTGTGTACAGAAAAGTGACGCATCACACCAGCAGTGTAATAAAATGTGCCTCGTTGCACTATATTTAAAGGATGCAACAGCATCCTAAAAGTGACGCAGTGAAATCTCAAACATTTCACTGCGTCGCTATTACAAAGCTTTTTGTGGGGGAACACCCCCTCTGCATGCATTATACCTCACGCAGATATAATGTGGCGCTTGATTTTAAAAAGTGACCCATCTACCTAGATACCTCACTTTTTAAATATAACGCAACGCAACACATTTTTTTACACTACTGGTGCAATGCGTCACTTTTCTGTGCGCACTCCTTATGACATTCCAAGTAACGCATTGCTGGAGTGCGTCACAAAAGTGACGCAACTCCAGTAATGTGTCCTTTCAAATGGGGAAAGCAGCATATGAAAGGTCTTGCCTCAGTCTAACACCTGCTGTAAAGCAGGCACAAGATTTTGACGCAACAGCATCCTAAAACTGACGCAGTGAAATCTCAAAGATTTCACTGCGTCGCTATTACAAAGCTTTTTGCGGGAGAACACCCCCTCTGCATACATTATACCTGACGCTATTTTTAAAAAGTGACGCATCTAGGTACATGGGTCACTTTTTAAAACTCTGCGCCATATTGTATCTGCAACATGATTCGTCATACATTAAATATGACACATCTGGAACGTCATAAGGAGTGCGCACAGAAAAGTGACGCATAACACCAGCAGTGTAATAAAATGTACCTCGTTGCACTATATTTAAAAAGTGACGCATCTAGATAGATGCGTCACTTTTTAAATATTGCATAACAATGCGCATTTTTTTACACCGCTGGTGCGTCACAAAAATTGACGCACAGGAAGCGCAAAACTAACAGCGCAAGGCCTTCATAAATATAGTCCTGGATTTAGGGGGTCACAGGGGGTCTACTCTTCCCCCTTATGATCCAATCAGCTTCCTGCGCGCAATTCGCGTGTCGCGCCTGGAGCGCACTCCCGTGCGCGCACGGGAGAGCGCATATCCCCGCGCAAAACGAAAAAAATTTTTTAATGCCCTGCAGGACCCTATTTTAGTCCCTACATCAAACCTAGGGGGTCAGAGGGGGTCTACTCTTCCCCCTTATGGTCATTTGCCCCTTTTTTTTTCAAACCCCTTGTGTCTCGATTTTACCGAGACACAAGATGGCGGCCGCTCCGCACTGTTTAGAATGTTTACAGACAACTGAGATCCAATCAGCTTCCTGCGCGCAAGTCGCGTGTCGCGCCTGGAGCGCACTCCCGTGCGCGCACGGGAGCGCGGCTATAGATATATATATTTTTTTGAACCTAAATTACTCAAAATCCACTGGAGCACATATCTTGAGACATAGCAAAGGCACATCGGGCTACCAGTCCCTACAATTTTGCCAAGTTTGGTGGAAATCCATTCAGCCGTTCGGGCTAAAAGTGAAATCGACCGCCCTATGGAAATTAACATGGGGAAAACGCGTTTTGGGACCCCCCTTTTATCTCGGCCCCCGCTTGACGAATCCCCCCCAAACTTTCAGGGAAGGACCGGACCGCCATGAGACCATTTTCCTGAAAATTTCAGGCAGATTCGTCAACCGGCGCCAAAGTTATTCAAAATAGAATGTTGAGATTTAACATTGAAAATTATCCTAAGTGACGCAACTCCAGTAATGTGTCCTTTCAAATGGGGAAAGCAGCATATGAAAGGTCTTGCCTCAGTCTAACACCTGCTGTAAAGCAGGCACAAGATTTTGACGCAACAGCATCCTAAAACTGACGCAGTGAAATCTCAAAGATTTCACTGCGTCGCTATTACAAAGCTTTTTGCGGGAGAACACCCCCTCTGCATACATTATACCTGACGCTATTTTTAAAAAGTGACGCATCTAGGTACATGGGTCACTTTTTAAAACTCTGCGCCATATTGTATCTGCAACATGATTCGTCATACATTAAATATGACACATCTGGAACGTCATAAGGAGTGCGCACAGAAAAGTGACGCATAACACCAGCAGTGTAATAAAATGTACCTCGTTGCACTATATTTAAAAAGTGACGCATCTAGATAGATGCGTCACTTTTTAAATATTGCATAACAATGCGCATTTTTTTACACCGCTGGTGCGTCACAAAAATTGACGCACAGGAAGCGCAAAACTAACAGCGCAAGGCCTTCATAAATATAGTCCTGGATTTAGGGGGTCACAGGGGGTCTACTCTTCCCCCTTATGATCCAATCAGCTTCCTGCGCGCAATTCGCGTGTCGCGCCTGGAGCGCACTCCCGTGCGCGCACGGGAGAGCGCATATCCCCGCGCAAAACGAAAAAATTTTTTTAATGCCCTGCAGGACCCTATTTTAGTCCCTACATCAAACCTAGGGGGTCAGAGGGGGTCTACTCTTCCCCCTTATGGTCATTTGCCCCTTTTTTTTTCAAACCCCTTGTGTCTCGATTTTACCGAGACACAAGATGGCGGCCGCTCCGCACTGTTTAGAATGTTTACAGACAACTGAGATCCAATCAGCTTCCTGCGCGCAAGTCGCGTGTCGCGCCTGGAGCGCACTCCCGTGCGCGCACGGGAGCGCGGCTATAGATATATATATTTTTTTGAACCTAAATTACTCAAAATCCACTGGAGCACATATCTTGAGACATAGCAAAGGCACATCGGGCTACCAGTCCCTACAATTTTGCCAAGTTTGGTGGAAATCCATTCAGCCGTTCGGGCTAAAAGTGAAATCGACCGCCCTATGGAAATTAACATGGGGAAAACGCGTTTTGGGACCCCCCTTTTATCTCGGCCCCCGCTTGACGAATCCCCCCCAAACTTTCAGGGAAGGACCGGACCGCCATGAGACCATTTTCCTGAAAATTTCAGGCAGATTCGTCAACCGGCGCCAAAGTTATTCAAAATAGAATGTTGAGATTTAACATTGAAAATTATCCTAACTATAACTACCTACTGGCGACCGCCAGTAGGTAATATATATATATATATATATATATATATATATATATTTTGCACACCTGATTTGGCGTGCTTAAGCCACTCGTCACGGCGGGCACTCGACCGGATCGCCGCCCCCTCTTAATGCACAACTCCTGGTTAAAGCGTGATAGTTCCACAAAAAACCAGAGCCGAGGCCCAAATAGTGCTCAGTGTGGTATTTTTATTGGCATGCAAAAAACAAACACCCAACGCGTTTCGAAGTGCACGGACTTCTTGCTCACGGGTGATTCAACTCTAACGGCCATTCTTTTTAAAGGTACATGATTCTATATCAAGAACGTGCACGTGATCAGAGACATGGAAAAGTTACTTAGTTGCAGTACATGTCCGATTTCGAAACAATAAAGTTGTAGAGTATTCATAGAAAGTGTCAAAAGCAGTTATTATTGCCACCCGCATAATTAGAACCGTGTTACCGGCTCCACATATTAACAAAGACCATATTGGGATATTTGAGCATTACGAGTCATATGCGTCAGGACACTGGAGATAGTCTGCCTGTGAAACAGAAATTTTACAGGGTAGCTGACAAGGTCAGGGCCAGCATTAAGGAAGAAGTTTCCAAGATGTTGGCGCTAGGGGTGATTGAGCCCTCCAGCAGCCCCTGGGCTAGCCCAGTGGTCTTGGTACCCAAAGCTGCTGCGCCCGGTGCCACTCCAGAACTCCGGTTTTGTATGGACTACCGTGGGCTCAATGCGGTCACGAAGACTGACACACACCCCATCCCCAGAGCTGATGAGCTTGTGGATCGGTTGGGAGCTGCTCAGTACCTCAGTACCTTTGATTTGACCTCTGGGTACTGGCAGATTGCCTTAACTGATGGGGCCAAAGAAAGGTCTGCATTCTCAACACCAGAGGGGCACTTCCAGTTCCGAGTCATGCCCTTTGGGGTGAAGAATCCCTCTGCCACCTTCCAGAGACGGGTTAACCAGGTACTGACCGGGCTGCAGGAATTCAGTGCCGCATACCTGGATGATATTGCTGTGTTCAGCTCCACGTGGGAGGAACACTTGCAACACCTCTGTGAAATGTTGAAGGCTCTACAAAGGGCAGGCCTCACTATCAAGGCCAGCAAGTGCCAGACAGGGCAGGGATCTGTGGTGTATTTGGGACACCAGGTGGGGAGCGGCCAGGTGGCGCCCCTACAGGCAAAGATTGGTACCATTCTGGCTTGGGAGCCCCCCAAGACCCAGACGGAGGTGAGAGCCTTTTTAGGACTCACCGGGTATTACAGACGGTTTGTCAAGGGATATGGCACCATTGTCGCCCCCTTGACAGAACTCACTTCTAGGAAGTTGCCCAAAAGAGTGGACTGGACTGAAGCCTGCCAGACTGCTTTTGAAACCCTGAAAACTGCCATGTGCACAGCACCGGTGCTCAAGGCACCTGACTTTTCTAGTGAGTTCATAGTACAGACAGACGCTTCAGAGCATGGTGTGGGAGCAGTACTCTCACAAGTCACTGAGGAGAATGGAGACCAGCCCATAGCTTTCATTAGTAGGAGGCTACTCCCCAGGGAACGGAGGTGGAGTGTGATTGAAAGGGAAGCTTTTGCTGTGGTCTGGGCTCTGAAGAAGTTGAGGCCCTACCTATTTGGGACTCACTTCCGTGTTCAGACCGACCACAGGCCCCTCAGGTGGTTAATGCAAATGAGGGGTGAGAACCCAAAGCTGTTGAGGTGGTCCAGCTCCCTACAGGGAATGGACTTTACGGTGGAACACCGCCCTGGTACAGAGCACGCCAACGCTGATGGTCTGTCCAGGTTTTTCCGCCTTACTGAAGAGAACCCCCAAGAGGGTGGTTAGTTCTCCCCACTTTCAGCTGGAGGGGACACGTGTTAGACCTGGAAACGACACAGGGTCTTGACTCCTACCCAGCAAGGCTAAGTCAAATATATATGGAACAACAAAACTGCCAATACTGGTCTTAATTTCAGAACCTTTTGACATAGAACCTGTTATGAATAAAACAAACCGGTCCGTTTTCACTAACATCACTAGTTTATTGAGTCATTTATTTGACTACTTTAAATCATTTATATTTTTATCAGAAATAGTTCTTAGTGCATATACAGACTATATACAAATGAATACATGTTTTACAATAACAAACATTAACTGTACAAAATTTACATCACATCCTCACCAGCACTCATTCACTACATGCATCCTACATACAAGCAAAAACAAAACATCTTATACCTCTGAGGTATTGGCCCTTTGTCACAACAAATACTTCAATATACATAAATATACGCCATAGTTATTTTTCATTACTGTAGTGGAGCAGAATCAGTTGGAATCACTCCTATAGTTTCATACTACAGTCCTTCTAATGTTTGACATGGACAATGGGCCAATGGGGGGGAAAAGGTCGACGCGTTTTGAACCCCTTATTGTGGGGTTCACCTCAGGACCAACAAGTAATCTCTTTCAAATCCAGCAATGGTATCTCAAGGACTGGGTTATGTTGTAGAGCTCCAGCCGGGGCTGTCTGTATCTGCCGGCGGCTAAAACTTCTCAAGCCCGAGTCCGGTGGTCAAGTAAAGACAACGCACGGAATCCGTTGATTAAATGCGTATTCAAAACACATCGGCACCGCAAGTACAATTACAAACCGGGCATTTCTGCCCTACGCCCCACTTCAATTAGATGAGTGGGAGCACATCACATAACCCAGTCCTTGAGATAGCATTGCTGGATTTGAAAGAGATTACTTGTTGGTCCTGAGGAGAACCCCACAATAAGGGGTTCGAAACGCGTCGACCTTTTCCCCCCCATCGGCCCATTGTCCATGTCAAACATTAGAAGGACTGTAGTATGAAACTATAGGAGTGATTCCAACTGATTCTGCTCCACTACATTAATGAAAAATAACTATGGCGTATATTTATGTATATTGAAGTATTTGTTGTGACAAAGGGCTAATACCTCAGAGGTATAAGATGTTTTGTTTTTGCTTGTATGTAGGATGCATGTAGTGAATGAGTGCTGGTGAGGATGTGATGTAAATTTTGTACAGTTAATGTTTGTTATTGCAAAAAATTTATTCATTTGTATATAGTCTGTATATGCACTAAGAACTATTTCTGATAAAAATATAAATGATTAGGAGTAGTCAAATAAATGACTCAATAAACTAGTGACGTTAGTGAAAAGGGACCGGTTTGTTTTATTCATAACAGGTTCTATGTCAAAAGGTTCTGAAATTAGGACCAGTATTGGCAGTTCTGTTGTTCCATACGTGTTAGACCTGGCATCTTTGGCGTGGTTCCCCCTATCTTTTTACCTCTACCTCCTATATTTTTTGATGCTGTGCTGGATTTCGTTTTTGCTGGTTTAGATGCTTTGGACACTCTGCCACTGCTGATCAGTGCCAGAGTGTAAGTGCTCCCTATGTAAATTGTTAACCTGATTGGATATACATGATTGGCATATTTGTATCACCACAAAGTCCCTAGTAAAGTGCACTGGGTGTGCCAGGGCTGGTGATGACAAATGCTACTAGTGGGCCTGCAGCACTGATTGTGCCACCCACATGAGTAGCCCTAAAATGGTGTCTCGGGCCTGCCACTGCAGTGCCTGTGTGCAGTCTAAGAACTGCTGTGTCTTCCTGGTCAGTGTCCCCACTGACCAGGCCTAACCCTTCCCTTTTTGTGCACATTAGTCACCCCTATGGAAGGCCCAAGGTACCCCCCTGGGCAGGGTGCAGTGTATGTGAAAGGTAGAGCATGTACTGGTGCAGGTGACATGCTCTGGTATTGAAAGGCAGCCATTTTCGTTTTTCACTATTGTAAGGCTATCTTGCTCCATGGATTAACATGGGGGATGCTGGCTACAGTGGCTACCACCATTTCTTCTCATAGGAACAAGATAGGACATAAGAGTCTAGTATCCCTGAACTCAGAATTTAATAACACATCTTTTAGGAAAGGTGGTTTTTAAATCCTGTGTTTGAGAACAGCACTTTTAGAAAGTTGCTGTTCTCTTGCCTGACCCTTCTGTATGCATTGGCCTGTTTGTGTATTGACTGTCTGGTTTGATAGTGACCGGGCTGGGGATTTCCCAGGAGGCTGGCTGAGTCAGCCCTAGGCTGAATGACTGCATTTGCAACCTGAGTGGTGGGAGGAGTTAGCACCTGGGCCTGAATAGGGCTGTGCCTGCCTGCCACAATGCTGTCTCCACCTCCTGCTGGGTGGCTGACGACCCTGCCCCTCACTCTGAAAGGAAAGGAGAAGCCAGAAAAACAAAGTACTCAAGAAACACCCAGAACTGGCTCAGACCGGGCTCAGGGCCCACATGCACAAAGAGAACAAAGACTTTTAGGGGTATAAGTACAGGACCCCTGACAATAGAAAATTAGATCATCCTGGAATCAAGAAGGAACCTCTGCCAAGGAGAAAGTTGAATCTGAAGAAGGAAGACTGTCCTGCTGTTGCTCTGCTGGACTGACCTGTTGCTTTGCTGCCAAGGAGAAGGGAAGGACTTTGCTGTTGTGCTGTGTCCCCTGTCTTGAAGGAATCTCCAAGGGCCTGAGAAGAGCTGGCTCCCTGTTCTGAAGTCCCAGGAACAAAAGGACTTCACCCCCAACTTCCCTGAACTCTGCTGAAAGAGTTCTGTCCTTCCTAGAGTGCTTGATCTAGTTGTGGGGCCTCTGGAAGTTGTACCTGTGCTGGGAAGCTTGAAACTAAGCTTGAGAGATGTTTTGCAATTGAAAAGTATTGCATCGCTCGCTGCGGAGCGCATCCCCGACAGTGCGAGGAAATTCCCGCCGCTACGAAGGCCGAGATCGTCGCAGCGCCTGCTGCCGCTGCCAGAGCTGTCGCATCCTTCGTTTGCGGGACGCACCAGACCGGTGCGGGGAAAGTCTAACATCGCTGCGAGTGTCGTCGCAGAGCCTGTCGTCGCTGGGTCAGATCGCCAGACTGCTTGCGGACCGCATCACGTCGCTGCGAGTGTCGTCGCAGAAACCATCGCGTCGAGGAGCTGCGAGAGAGATCACCGCTGGTCCACGCATCGTCGCCCCGGAGATCGTCGCAACTCCAAAGATCGTCGCATCGTGCCTTTGCGAGAACAAACTTCCTACGGAACCTCCACACCGGAATCCATACAAGTGGCCTTCCTCCCCATACAGACCGGATTCGCCGCAACACGCCCGCTGCTGCAGCGGGGCTGCCGCAAACGCCTCCCCAGGGTCTCAGGAGCAACGCATCGCTTGTTTTCCACCGCACCAGCTTCTGCTTTTGGAACTTTGTCGCAACTAAAGGTACTGTGTCTGAAACGTGACGCAACTGTGAACTTTTCACGCATCTGTGGATTATTTTATCGCAACCCAAAGAACTTACATTACATCCTTAAGAACTCTTTTGAAACCATATTCTTGAACTGTGTATGTTGGATTTTTGTCGTTTTGGTCTTGTGTAGTTTAGATTAAATACCTTTATTTTTCTAAACTGTTGTGGAGTCAGTTTGTGGTGTTTTCACTGTGTTACTGTGAGTGTTGGTACAAATACTTTACACCTTGCCTTCTGATTAGCCTTTACTGCTCGTGCCAAGCTACCTAGAGGGTGAGCAGGGGTTATCTCAGAGGGTTTCCTCCTTGCCCTGACTAGAAGCAAAGGTCCCTATTTGGACAGTGGTACCTACCCCTGCCAACTAGACACCCCCAGTTCTAACACAGACTTTTTTTGCTTTTCCCTTTTCTGTGCATCGGAGGCTCATTCATTCCTAAAAGATTCGGACAGTTTGGGATTGTCGCGTTTCCAAGTAACCTGTTGCTTCCTTTGTTTACATTTTTTCCCGGAGTTTTCAGTGCACTGACCATTTGTTTTTCCCTGTTTTCGGGTGCGGCTTTCGTGCCGATTGGCTTTTTCCCACTGTTTCCTGGGCATTCAAATACTCTGACCTTTTAGTCAATGCGGACCTGTTTCATGCTGTCTTTTCTTCTGGAAACGTCCAATGGTGGAAGTTACCTTGGATTTCCTATGAGTTTGTGGTTGGATATAACAAATGTGAGCTAATCCTAAGGTATTTTCACATGTCCTTGGTGCTAACTGTTATCTGCTCTTTTCTTTCCTTAAAGAAGCTTGCGGTGTGACTGTTTTCTGTAATATCCCAAAGAGAGCATTCCAGTGTCTACCCAAACATTTCCTTTGTTTTTCTTTCTGTTTTCCCCGGTGCAAACTCCGCTCATGTCTGGTTATTAATATTGAGGCATGAGATGACAAAGCACTGGGTGAGTGACAGGACTATCATCGTTCCTGCAGTGCCTGTTTATTCAGGTGATTCAGAAAAGGGGGTGGTGATGAACAGAGTGTCTGAATTAAGCAGACCACTCTTACCCCGTCCAAGGATCAGGGCTTGATCCATCACCGTTTTTTAGCTCACTGCACCATCCCAGCTCAGAACTTGACTATATGCAAATTAGTCTGACCCTGGCCCAGTGCATCATGGGAACAGGGCAGACCAAACTACCAAGCCAATTCTTATACTGGGAAGGAAACAAGCTACCGGAGACCGGTTTCTGGCATTTCAGCCGTCTTCGGCCCGGCTTGCTTGAATCCTGATGGTGCAATGAGCTAGGGACTCACATCTGAGTATACCCTTCCACGCTTATGGTGGACAAAAATGATTCAGAAAAGGGGGTGGTGATGAACAGAGTGTCTGAATTAAGCAGACCACTCTTACCCCGTCCAAGGATCAGGGCTTGATCCATCACCGTTTCTTAGCTCACTGCACCATCCCAGCTCAGAACTTGACTATATGCAAATTAGTCTGACCCTGGCCCAGTGCATCATGGGAACAGGGCAGACCAAACTACCAAGCCAATTCTTATACTGGGAAGGAAACAAGCTACCGGGGACCGGTTTCTGGCATTTCAGCCGTCTTCGGCCCGGCTTGCTTGAATCCTGATGGTGCAATGAGCTAGGGACTCACATCTGAGTATACCCTTCCACGCTTATGGTGGACAAAAATGATTCAGAAAAGGGGGTGGTGATGAACAGAGTGTCTGAATTAAGCAGACCACTCTTACCCCGTCCAAGGATCAGGGCTTGATCCATCACCGTTTTTTAGCTCACTGCACCATCCCAGCTCAGAACTTGACTATATGCAAATTAGTCTGACCCTGGCCCAGTGCATCATGGGAACAGGGCAGACCAAACTACCAAGCCAATTCTTATACTGGGAAGGAAACAAGCTACCGGGGACCAGTTTCTGGCATTTCAGCCGTCTTCGGCCCGGCTTGCTTGAATCCTGATGGTGCAATGAGCTAGGGACTCACATCTGAGTATACCCTTCCACGCTTATGGTGGACAAAAATGATTCAGAAAAGGGGGTGGTGATGAACAGAGTGTCTGAATTAAGCAGACCACTCTTACCCCGTCCAAGGATCAGGGCTTGATCCATCACCGTTTTTTAGCTCACTGCACCATCCCAGCTCAGAACTTGACTATATGCAAATTAGTCTCACTGATTTGCATATAGCCAGGTTCTGAGCTGGGATGGTGCAGTGAGATAAA
Organism: Lissotriton vulgaris; assembly: GCF_964263255.1. Taxonomy (NCBI): domain Eukaryota; kingdom Metazoa; phylum Chordata; class Amphibia; order Caudata; family Salamandridae; genus Lissotriton; species Lissotriton vulgaris. The sequence goes on from NW_028242772.1 coordinate 85,104, forward strand.
TAACGGTGATGGATCAAGCCCTGATCTTTGGACTGGGTAAGAGTGGTCTGCTTAATTCAGACACTCTGTTCATCACCACCCCCTTTTCTGAATCGTTTTTGGCCACTATAGGTGTGGCAGGGTATACTCAGACATGAGTCCCTTTCTCACTGCATCATCAGGATTCAAGCAAGCCGGGCCGAAGACGGCTGAAATGCCAGAAACCGGTCCCAGGTAGCTTGTCTCCTTTCTGGTGAAGAATTGGCTTGGTAGTTTAGTCTGCCCTGTTCCCATGATGCACTGGGCCAGGGACAGACTGATTTGCATATAGCCAGGTTCTGAGCTGGGATGGTGCAGTGAGATAAATAACGGTGATGGATCAAGCCCTGATCTTTGGACTGGGTAAGAGTGGTCTGCTTAATTCAGACACTCTGTTCATCACCACCCCCTTTTCTGAATCGTTTTTGGCCACTATAGGTGTGGCAGGGTATACTCAGACATGAGTCCCTTTCTCACTGCATCATCAGGATTCAAGCAAGCCGGGCCGAAGACGGCTGAAATGCCAGAAACCGGTCCCCGGTAGCTTGTCTCCTTTCTGGTGAAGAATTGGCTTGGTAGTTTAGTCTGCCTTGTTCCCATGATGCACTGGGCCAGGGACAGACTGATTTGTATATAGCCAGGTTCTGAGCTGGGATGATGCAGTGAGATAAATAACGGTGATGGATCAAGCCCTGATCTTTGGACTGGGTAAGAGTGGTCTGCTTAATTCAGACACTCTGTTGATCACCACCCCCTTTTCTGAATCGTTTTTGGCCACTATAGGTGTGGCAGGGTATACTCAGACATGAGTCCCTTTCTCACTGCATCATCAGGATTCAAGCAAGCCGGGACGAAGACGGCTGAAATGCCAGAAACCGGTCCCCGGTAGCTTGTCTCCTTTCTGGTGAAGAATTGGCTTGGTAGTTTAGTCTGCCCTGTTCCCATGATGCACTGGGGCAGGGACAGACTGATTTGCATATAGCCAGGTTCTGAGCTGGGATGGTGCAGTGAGATAAATAACGGTGATGGATCAAGCCCTGATCTTTGGACTGGGTAAGAGTGGTCTGCTTAATTCAGACACTCTGTTCATCACCACCCCCTTTTCTGAATTGTTTATTCAGGTGAGGCGGAATTGGCACACATAAATATAGTATACCATAATAATACAAATATGTATTTGCCTATTGGCTTTTTCCCACTGTTTCCTGGGCATTCACAGACTCTGACCTTTTAGTCAATGCGGACCTGTTTCATGCTCTCTTTTCTTCTGGAAACGTCCAATGGGGGAAGTTACCTTGGATTTCCTATGAGTTTGCAGGGGCGGTGGGTGAGATTTTAAAGTAGTAGGGCGCAAATTGATTTGCATACAGCACCGTAGCGAGCGAGCGCAGCGAGCGAGCCGAACCCCAAAAGGGGGGTTTGGGGGGGTTACCCCCCCACGAAAATTTTGAAAAAAAAGAAGAAAAATCGTGCATTTTCAAGCAAATTTGAGAAAGCAGGAAGGTTAATAAAGCAATTGTGAAAGTGCAGTTATTACATTAATGGATGGCATAACATAGGTAGCTGCTTATTCAGCCGGGGTGAAAGAGCAGCAAAGGAGGTTGGGGTACTCCAAGGTTGAGGTTGTTTGCTGAGAAATGGCACCAAAATGCGGTAATGTTTCAGGTTCTCAATTGGCAATGTGATGCATCTCTCTTTACTGATTGGTTACACTGAGCAGTGACTCTCCCTTCCTTGGTAAAGTACAAGGGCATGATGCCAACACTACAATCTTTGTGTAAGTACACAAGGAATGAATAATAATATTCATAGATATATTATTTCAATAAATATCGATTTAGCAGGTTCTTTAAGAAACGGGAACTCTCTGGGCCAGATTCAGAAAGCGTTTCCTATGAGAAGGGTAACTCAGGACTAATTCAACAGTAAGTCACAGCAAAAACTTATGCATCAGGTCCGCCATCGACAATTCTTTTTTATATTTATTAGGCCTTTTAAGTAGTGAAGCCTGTGCAGCAGGGAATGCTGGATAATAGAATTAACTTTAATTAAAAAGGTCACACCACTTTTTTCATTCTGCACAAACATTGATGTTATGCCAGTTATAACTATTCTCCCACGTTCTCAAGTAGTTCTTTCATGGTTCCCTAAAAATTCTTAACCAACCACCAGCACAAGGATGACAGGCCTGGAAGAGGTTAACTCATGCAGAATTTGAAAATGTTAAACATATACTAAAAAAATACAAACTATTATACTTAACAAGTGGTTCTAAAGGAAAGCTTTATTTAATACATATTCTAATTGTAACAGACCAGTTAACTAAGCAGAGATGTGAATGACAACAGAAAGAATGAGAACAGGAATGTATTTCAAGAACACCTTCTCAGAGTGACGCAAATTAATCATCAAAAGAAAGATAAACCTTTTAAACAAGTTCAAAGTTTCCTAGTATCTATCAAGGTCAGAATACTCAATATGTATCACAATCAAAATAGATCCATATCCTGTCAATGCCCTCTCGTACTGTATGAAAGTCAAATTCACCCAAATCATATCAAAGTCAATGTCTCCCATATCAAGTCAAACTCTGCCGATATGTATCTCAAAAAGGTCCCACATACCATATCATAGTTCCATATTTGCATGTTAGCAAAATTCCTATGAATTTCTTTGTTGTTAGTAGTGACTGTAAGTAGACTACAATCCACCATAACAGAGTGTCTCCAAAAATCAGATGAAACCTCAGATGAAACGTTATTGCAGTCATAGGAGTGCTCGGAAGCATCAGTTTTTTACTCCAGTGCAATACACCCCGAACCTCTTCCTACGGCTATTAACTTCCCCCCAGAAAAAGAACTTATCTAGAACCTTCCCTCTTTTATGCCTCCACTATTCCTTTTCAATCCAAATAACAGACTAACATGTACACCACTCATATTAATTGCATATTTCCCTATGCTAATCGTGTTTGGGTTCCGGAGTAGCATTCTTGTCATCGAAACGTGCTGCAACACCTCATCAGGTGTAGCAAGCGCTATATAAATGTAAACCTATTCCCTCTTCTATGCTTCCACTATCCTTCTCAATCCAAATAACTGACTAACATATCCACCACACAAATTACTTTTATATTTCCCTATACTAATTCACCACTAATCCTTTTAGGGTCCCGGAATTGCGTGCTATTCGCGGAAAAAGCAATTCAACACCCCATCAGGGACAGCAAGCGCTAAATAAATGCAAACCTTTTTCCTCTTCTATCCTTCCACTATCCTTCTCAATACAAATATCTTACTAACATATCCACCACTCAAATTACTTTCATATTTCACTGTACTTATTCACCTCTAATCCTTTTTGGGTTCCAGAGTAGCGTGCTACTCAGTGAAAAAGTGCTTTCACGCCTCGTCAGGAGTAGTAAGCGCTATATAAATGCAATAACACTACAATTCACAACACAATAAAATAACAACCGATATAAAATGTCACTATAAATGATATCTTACTAACTAAAGGAAGGGAACCGGTCTGTTTGGTGTGATAGATAGACCACCAATATAAGAGCAACTACAGTTCACCAATAGTACATAACTCACACAATCTCAGGCTGGAGTGTGGTTTCCATCAGCCCACCCATTTGGCGGAACTTCGTCATCTGGAAAACCAAGAGAGCGGGGTCACCTGTCGCCAAAGGTGGTACTTAGGCATAAATACTGGACCTCCTACTCTCGAAACAGTCTCAGCCTCTTTGTTTGTTCAAGGTATGTGAGGACTGATGGAGTACAGTGCAAGTGATAAACGTGTGTGTAATAAAAATGACTAAAAGGACAAAAAATATGTTTATTAGGAATTGTCCTGATGCCATATATTAAAAAACGCCTGATAGTATGGAATAATTTGAACTATCTATTGGCTAGAAGTGAGGTCGACATGTTTCAGCCGTGAAGCTCATTGGCTCTTCTTTCTTTAGGACCTTATGTGTGAAAGTGCTACTGTAAAAAACCTTCAGTGAAAAAGTATTTTGTTAATACATTTAACAGAAAAAATGAAATCAGTGGTTTACTACCACCCTACCAGACATGTATCTCATGTGTGTGTAGTTTGAGAGCTACTTCTTCATCCCTAGGAAAAGGAAGGAATACTGTCAGAATGAAGCAACTTCATACAATGGTGAACGGAAAAAATGTGCTCAAAGCAAGGAGGTAAATCATATCACACAGTCGTTTAAACATTGTTTTAGACTTTCCCTTGCTCACTTTGCCACTGGATTCAAGCAAGCCGGGCTGAAGACGGCTGGAATGCCAGAAACCGGTCCTCGGAAGCTTGTTTCCGGTCCAGGGAAGGCATGGCTTGGCAGTTTGGGCTGGACTGTTCCCATGAGGCACAGGGTCAGACTGATTTGCATATAGCCATGTCTTAACTGGGGTGGCAGAGTGGGCTAAAGAACGGTGATGGATCAAACCCAGATCTATTGACTGGGTGTGAGTGTTTGATTGGTACCGGGGATGGTGTGAGGTCCTTTCTTTTACTGTTGCTAATTGGCCAAATTGAATCTCATTATTCAATTTGGCCCGGTAAAAGCCCGCGTTTTAAATTAGGCTTTGATGTGTTATCTCATTGCGTCACCAGGGGAGCTTGCGCGATCTCGTAATGACCTTTGACACTGCCCTGTCTTTGGCGCGTTTGTATATATACAGCGCATGCGCCTACCTAGGTGCTAGCTCAAGTGGAGTCTATATTCAAAATGCCAGCGCATTGATGAGCCGCTACTTGTGCGCTCATGCGTACTGGAAAAAATCCCGCGCTTGTGGGTTCTTTATTTCCGAAATCAAATGGCAGCGCCAGCACAAATCGCGGCATTTCGGCAACGTGTGTTTCAAAGTACACCGTATACGTAAGGGCTTGTTCTGGCTATATTGAAGGTCTAATTCTCTCAATTACTGGACTGATTTGTATTTATTGTACTCGCAGACCCTCAACTCACTGTTATGTGTTATCAAACAGCAAATTCACTCTCGGAGAAAGGGGATTTTACTAGTATTATATAGCCTATATGCTATAGGTGCTATGAATGAAAATCGAATGTGTGGCAAATTGCTGAAAGAACACTGACATGTGTGTTCAGCAACGATGTCTTTATAGCCAGTTGGTTTTTATTGAAATCACACTGACACCTTCAAGGTCCACTATTTAAAGGGGACTAGGGAGGTTGTCACAGTTATAATGATTACTGTGCCTAATGCATGGATAGTGAATGTAGACTGAAAGTTATTAAGCCCACAAGAAGTCCATCTATAACTATTTCTATCTTGAGTAAATCCATGAGATCACTTGTTGAATTGTGCTGATGGCATACTAGTGGGACAAATGAAAATAGCATCTGGTTTGGAATTCTTGTCATTAGTATGTCAGTTTATATTTGTGTTGACTAGGTCAAATCTGGACCCATGGAATAGTGTCGTGCAGGCCCTCTGTGTCATTCTTAAGTTTAAAAATCCATCTTTGTTCCCTAACAAACAGAAATCTGGAGATGTCTGTCACATGTTGGGGGATCAGAGGGTGTTTAAATATCACCCATCTCATGTCCTCCGCTTGATGTTTAGCATTTAGGAAATGATTAGTCAGGCATGTTGATTGCTTGCTGCAGCGTATGGTACTTTTGTGCTCACTGATTCGTACCTTGATTTTGCGAATGGTATGGCCCACGTATCTCAGTGAGCACGGACATGTGATCATGTAGATTACCCAATCAGTGTTACAATTTGTATGTTTCTGAAGGATCCACGGGCGGTCAGTCCCAATATCTACCGGCTCAGTTTTCATCGTCTGTGGACAAACGCTACATGAACCACACGGGTGGTGGCCACGTACCGGAGGAAGCCCCCATAGAGTATTAGGCTCTTGTGTCAGTTGTCGCCTTGGTCGAGTATGGACGAGACTATCTCGCAGACTTGGGCCCCTCTTGAAGGCAAACAGTGGTGGCGGGATCTTATCTGTGGCAATATTTAAAATACGCCAATGTCTGTGTACCGTCTTTTGAACTTTATTAGACAATGTGCAAAAAGTGTTCACAAATGTAAGCCTTGTAGTTGCAGGTTTAGTCATACTTTGTTCAAGTAGAGCATCCCGTTTGACATTAGAAGCTCTCTTCCACGCTTTTCGTACCAGGCGTTTTGGGTACTCTCGTGCCTGAAGTTGTGATGACAAATCTTGAGCATGTTTGTTAAAGAGTGCTGGTGTTGAGCAGTTTCTACGTACTCTTAAAAACTGTCCTACAGGCAAATTCTCGCGCAAAGCTCCTGGATGGTGACTGTCAAATGAGAGTAGGGAAGTTTTTTGAAAAGTTCACACTGTAACTGCTCATTTTCTATAAAGATGGAGATATCAAGGAATGACAGGTGTCAGAACTCAAGCTAGACTTAGGCTTACCGGTTCTTGCACAGGAACAGAGATGCTTGTACCCAAATCCCTCTCAGCAATGCCAGTAGTTCTTTAATCAGAACCTCCTTGCATTACCTCGGGGAAGGGGGAAATTGGATAAAATAACAAAAGAGACTGTTCCTGTAAGGGTCCTTCGATCAGCTACCTTCTGTCGCTGTCTTGCACTAAGGAACCTAAACACAAATACACATTATCACAATTCTAGCCTCTTTTAAACTATTTTGATCCTACTCTGTAATCTTGTCTCACCCACCCTTATGCTTCAGGACTTTTGCTCCTCTTCTGTAATTTGGTTGTGATTCAATTCTCCTCTAGTTAGTTGTCACTAGTATATAAAGAAAAATAACATTTCTATTTACTTCTCTAACATGGCCATTGACTATGTTAATTTTCTTTCTAAAGGGTAAGTGCACTTACTTCACTAATTAGCAGAGTTCTTCTCTAGTTGGGGATCTGTTATTCTTTGTAATTCTGCTCTGCACTTTTTACACCTTTTAACCCAGATATTTTGCTTCTTTGCAGGTTGACTGGGTAAATTACAATTCCTCAGCTTCTGGTGAGTTTTTACAATATTTACATTTCATTAAATTCTTTCACTTGGCTAAGCATTCTGTCCATGTCAAAACTTTATCTTCTTTCTGTGTTTTCAGATACGTGCGAACTCAGAGAATATTTCTAATCAGGTAAGTGACTATTTTACATTGAAAATCTGTAATAGTCTGTTAATACGTCATTTGCTTTCACTTAGCTTATCTTTCTCCAGCTGGTTTCTGACTCGAGAAATCCTCTCACATTCACGCATCACGGGCTTCTTTTCCATACGCCTTCTCGAACGGCTTGACTCTAAGCTCCTTCAAATTCAAGACTCGATAAACCTTTTTCTCTATTCGCTTCACAGACGCGTCTGCACCTCTCAGGAAGTAATAAATTAAAGTTGACTCGGCAACTCGCGCTTGACTGAATGCGCCGAGTGCCTAATAGAACTCGTCCTCAATTTGATTAATTGCGAACTAAATACTTTTCATAACAGGAACCTTTTCTTTGACTAAAACTATAGCACAACCTTGAAACGAACTTCTCCAGGCAGATTCTGTGGTGAAGTGCGCAATCCTTAATGCGCTTGCACTGCTCCTAGAGTTCACTGCAGCTGTGACCAGAGAGACTAGAGCGTCTACTCGCCTTCTGCTGTGGCCACTGCAGCGGCCATCTTATTTCGCCAAATCTGTACCTTTTTGTCCAAGTGTATCTGGCAGAGACATCTTGTCCAGCTCGCCTCATATTAGGGTCACTAAGGATGGAACCCAGGGTTTGAGTCCTGACAGTACCCCCCATCAAGGCAGGTCCTTCTGGGTTTACTGGGAAACCTTTGATGAAAAGACCTAATTAATCTTGGAGCAGGAACATCTTCCTCCAGTTCTCAAGATCGCTCCTCAGGTCCATAACCCTTCCAGTCTATTAAATAGTACAGTTTGCCTCTGGATTCCTTGGAATCTAAGATTTCTTTTACTTCATACTCAGTCCCTGTTTCTAACTGAATTAGTTTTGGAGGTAATTGAGTTCTCAGGTTTGTCGAAGCCTTCTTTAACAAGGATACATGAAAAACTGGGTGAATCTTTAATTTGGGTGGCAAAGTTAATCGGTAAGTGACCTGATTGATTTGTTCTTCTATAGGATAAGGACCAATAAATCGAGGCTGAAACTTCTGATTTCCCTTTAACCTCAAGTTCTTGGTGCTCAACCAAACCTGATCTCCATTTGTCAAGGAAGGCCCGTCACGTCTCTTCAGATCAGCGTAACCTTTTTACTTTTCTTTGGCTATTTTTAGATTGTCTTCTGCTCTTTGTTGGATCTGATGCAAATGCGAAATGACTTCCTTTACTGCTGGAACTGCTGTTTCCATTTGTCGAATAGTCGCATTTGGATGTCTGCCATAGTTTAAGGAAAAGGGGGAATACCCAGTCGAACAGTTTCTCGCATTATTGTGAGCCAACTCTGCTGACCATAGGTAGTCAGACCAATTCCCCTCCTCTTTTAGGAGATACAAACGTAGATATTGTTCCAGTTCTTGGTTCGGTCTCTCGGTCTGCCCATCAGTCTCTGGGTGATAGCTAGTGGAAAACCTAACTTCGGTTCCTAAACCCTCCATGAAGGCCCTCCAGAAATGAGATAAAAATTGGGAACCCCCTATCTGAGATTATAATTTTAGGAATTCCATGTATCTTTACTATCTGGGAACTGAATTGGGTGGCTAGTTATTTGGCAGAGGGAACCCCTTTTAATGCTACAAAATGGGCCATCTTAGAATAGGCATCCACTACTACTAGGATGGTGTCGAAACCCTGACTGTTTGGCAAATCTGTGATAAGGTCAAGTGTTACTGTGTGCCAAGGATACGGTGGTGTGGGTAATGGCTGTAATAGCCCCTTAGGTGCCTGCCGCTCTGATTTTCCCTGCGCGCAAATCTCACAGGACTTAACATACTTCTCAATGTCTGAGGTAATCTTCGGCCACCAATAATGTCTCTTAATTAACTCTGCAGTCTTGGCTTCTCCTTTGTGCCCAGCAAGACGATCATCATGACATTCACGCATTATTTGCTGTTGTTATTCTGTAGTGGGAATATACAGGGTGTCCTGGAAATACGGCAATTGTTGAATGATTCTTCTGTTTTCATCTTCCTTAACCCATTCTTGCAATGCCTCCGAACTCATGACTTCTTCAATTGCTTTCTCCAGATTGATAGAAGTTGTGGCTCCAATAATCCTTGATTCTGGAATGATTGGTTGATTCTCAGTCAAGGTTTTCTGAGCTTCCGTGCCAATTCTAGATAATGCGTCTGCCTTTCCATTTTGCGCACCCGGACGATAGGTAATTACAAAATCGTAATCCGCAAAGTATAGAGACCATCTAAATTTTTGGGGTGTGAGCGTTCTGGCAGTCTTCAAAAATTTAAGATTGCGATGGTCTGTGAACACCGTCACTTGAGGCTGAGCTCCCATCAAGTAGTGTCTCCATTCCTTGAAGGCATCTTTAATCACCAATAGCTCTTTTTCGGTTATGGTATAGTTGACCTCCGCTGGGGTTAACTTCCTGGATCTGTAAGCCACTGGGTATAACTGTCCCATGGTCTTATGTCGTTGGGACAACACTCCTCCTACGGCCTGGTCTGAAGCATCCGTCTCTACAAAGAAAGGCTCCGACGGGTCCGCATGCAATAGAACTGGTGCCGTGGTGAAATCTTTCTTCAGATACTGGAAAGCCTCCTGAGACTCTTTAGTCCATTCAAACTTGATTCCTTTCCTTAGTAATTTCGTCAAAGGGAGAATATTTCTGGAGAATTCACTTATAAACCTTCGATAAAAATTGGCGAATCCGATGAAGCTCTGAACTTCCTTCACACTCGCAGGTGAGTTCCAATGCGTGACTGCTTCGATCTTTCGTTGATCCATCAATATTCCGGAGGGTGGAAGGACAAACCCCAAAAACTCAACCTGCGACACATGGAAGGCACACTTCTCCAATTTTACGAACAATTTATTTTCTCGTAGCTTCTGCAACACTCCTTTGACTTGCTCTCGATTTCTGGTTTCATCTGCCGAATAGATTAAAATATCGTCGATGTACACAATTGCGCACTGATCAATAAATTCCTTCAAGACGTCATTGATAAAATGCTGGAACGCTGCTGGAGCGTTGCACAATCCATAGGGCATAACTTGATACTCAAAAAGCCCAAACCTCGTCCGGAATGCCGTTTTCCCCTCGTCACCCTCTCGCATTGGGACCAGGTGATAAGCTCCTCTTAGATCTAATTTTGTGTAAATTTGAGCTCCCTTCACCTGATCCAGAAGTACCGAGATTAAAGGTAAGGGGTACTGATTTTTCTTTGTCATCTTATTGATTGCTCTGTAGTCGATACAAGTTCGCAATTCTCCTTTCTCCTTCTTTGGCACAAAAAATAAAGGAGACGAGACTGGGGACTGAGTGGGCCGAATAAAACCGTTGGCCAAGTATTTATCCAAATACTCCTTTAAATGTTGATGTTCTCTCTCAGTTAGGGCATAGACACGACTGCATGGTAAGTTAGAACCCAGTTCCAAGTCTATTTTACAGTCATAGACTCGATGCTGCGGTAGCTGTTCGGCCTCTACTTCATTGAACACATCCTCAAACTCCTTATACTCCTCTGGTATTTCTTGGGCATTGATCACACACATTGAATGACCGATTGAGCACAAGGATATGGCCGGATTACACTCTAGACGTTCTATCTCGGTACCAAAACAATTTTCTCGACAATAACTTGAATCCATTGTGATGGTTCTGGAACTCCAGTCAATTGTGGGATTATGCTCGGTGAGCCATGGGAGGCCCTGAATTAGTTGGAACTGGGGTGCATCAATCAGGTTAAACTGAATCTTTTCTTTATGCCCATCAATAGAGATCAATTGAATTAGTTCAGTGTGACTCACAATAGGCCCTGATGAAAAGTTCGTTCCATCAACGGCCCGGACTGGTTCACTCCTGTTTTTCCTGATTGCTTGTATGCCTACTTTAGCAGCGAATCTTAAGTCACAGAAATTTCCGGTCGCACCTGAATCGATCATAACTGATACTTCCGTTAAGGTCGTCTGCCCAAATCTCACTTCCATGGATACATTTAGATACGGAGCCGCAGCCTGCAAAGTGTTCGCAACTCGATGTTCACTTGGAGTCATTTCTTGGATCTCACTCATCTGTTCAACTCCTCCTACAGGTGGTGCCATTCGTTTTCCTTCGGCTTATAGGCTGTTTTAGGTTTATTTGGACAATTCCTGACAAAATGCCCCCCAGATCCACAGTACATACACAAATTACTAGCCCTTCTTTTTTCTTTCTCTTCTTTGGATAATGGTCTTCTTATTGTTCCTATTTGCATGGGCTCAGTTCCTTGTTGACTCTCAGAATTTCTGGTGCTGTCAGACCGAGCTCTATCATACCTTGGAGCGATTGTTTTAAAGTCTTTTTTCTTTTCACCTCTTCTTTCTCCTTGGCGGAAATCAATCTCCAAGACTAAATCAATCAGTGCTGAAATCTCGGTTGGTCGATTGGGAACTTGGGCCAAAGTATCTTTTAATTCGTCTCTCAGACCCCTATAAAAAACTGCCGCTCTCTTGCTTTCTGGCCAGTCAGTCTCCACCACCAGTTTATTGAACTGGGCCAAGTACGCTATCAGATCTCGATTGCCTTGCCGCAAGTCCAATAACTCATTATCTACCACTTGGGATATTCTCCGCCGATCAAATATTCGAAGAAATTCTTGTTTGAATTCCTCAAAATTTCTTAACAAAGGATCATCTCGAGTGACTAGGGGCATAGACCATGACGCCGCATCCCCACTTAAATAAGACAGTATGAAAGCCCCCTTGGACTGCACGTCGGGAAATGTCGAAGGGCGGTACATAAAATGTAATGAACATTGTGAAAGAAAAACTTGTGCTTTCTGTGGATCCCCATTAAATCTTTCGGGAGCGGCTAATGGTATAACAGGGGACAACAAATAAATTACTTGTGTAGTGGATCTATTTGTGGCTTCTAATACTGGATTCATCGCTTCCCTCTCTAAGGTACTGGACTGTCGTGACCTTTGCGCTAATTTTGCAGTTTCTTTTCTGGAATTAACAGCTTCCTGTCTACGGTTTCGATTATCTTCTCTGACTGCAATCAATTCCTTCTGTATAGCGTCTAAGACTGTTCCTAAAGATTGCAGGTCAATTCCTTCCGCCATCTCTGTTCGGGTGCTGAAGGCAACTTGGGCACTTCACTCTGTCAGAACTCAAGCTAGACTTAGGCTTACCGGTTCATGCACAGGAACAGAGATGCTTGTACCCAAATCCCTCTCAGCAATGCCAGTAGTTCTTTAATCAGAACCTCCTTGCATTACCTCGGGGGAAGGGGGAAATTGGATAAAATAACAAAAGAGGAGAGAAGAGACTGTTCCTGGTAGGGTCCTTCGATCAGCTACCTTCTGTCGCTGTCTTGCACTAAGGAACCTAAAAACAAATACACATTATCACAATTCTAGCCTCTTTTAAACTATTTTGATTCTACTCTGTAATCTTGTCTCACCCACCCTTATGCTTCAGGACTTTTGCTCCTCTTCTGTAATATGGTCGTGATTCAATTCTCCTCTAGTTAGTTGTCACTAGTATATAAAGAAAAATAACATTTCTATTTACTTCTCTAACATGGCCATTGACTATGTTAATTTTCTTTCTAAAGGGTAAGTGCACTTACTTCACTAATTAGCGGAGTTCTTCTCTAGTTGGGGATCTGTTATTCTTTGTAATTCTGCTCTGCACTTTATCCACCTTTTAACCCAGATATTTTATGTCTTTGCAGGTTGACTGGGTAAATTACAATTCCTCAGCTTCTGGTGAGTTTTTACAATATTTACATTTCATTAAATTCTTTCACTTGGCAAAGCATTCTATCCATGTCAAAACGTTATCTTCTTTCTGTGTTTTCAGATACGTGGGAACTCAGAGAATATTTCTAATCAGGTAAGTGACTATTTTACATTGCAAATCTGTAACAGTCTGTTAATACGTCATTTGCTTTCACTTAGCTTATCTTTCTCCAGCTGGTTTCTGACTCGAGAAATCCTCTCACATTCATGAGTCACGGGCTTCTTTTCCAGACGCCTTCTCGAACGGCTTGACTCTAAGCTCCTTCAAATTCAAGACTCGATAAACCCTTTTCTCTATTCGCTTCACAGACGCGTCTGCACCTCTCAGAAAGTAATAAATTAAACTTGACTCGGCAACTCGCGCTTGACTGAATGCGCCGAGTGCCTAATAGAATTCGTCCTCAATTTGATTAATTGCAAACTAAATACTTTTCATAACAGGAACCTTTTCTTTGACTAAAACTATAGCGCAACCTTGAAACGAACTTCTCAGGTCAGATTCTGTGGTGAAGAGCGCATTCCTTAATGCGCTTGCGCTGCTCCTAGAGTTCACTACAGCTGTGACCAGAGAGGCTAGAGCGTCTACTCGCCTTCTGCTGTGGCCACTGCAGAGGCCATCTTATTTCGCCAAATCTGTACCTTTTTTGTCCAAGTGCATCTGGCAGAGACATCTTGTCCAGCTCGCCTCATATTAGGGTCACTAAGGATGGAACCCAGGGTTTGAGTCCTGACAACAGGCGAGTTTTGCTGTACTCGATGGTGAATCTCAGACATGAGTTCTGCTCATTAAGCCAAGCGTGGAAGGCATTGATCTCAATAGCTGAAGCTCGCCACACCACCAGAACATCATCAATATACCTCTTCCACAGCAACACCTGATGGAAAAACGGGTTGCTGTAGTTGAGGACATGATTCTGCTCGGAGAGGTGGACGTACAAGTTGGCGAGGCTGGGCGCAAATACGCTACCCATCAAGGTCCCTGAGACCTGGAGAAAGATCTGATCCTCAAATTGAAAGTAGTTTTCCATCATGGCTATTCTTGCGCATTCCATGATAAAGCCAACAGGAGTGATACTTTCACGGTCCCGTGTCTCAAGTAGACCTCTGATGGAATCAAGAGTTTCTTGTTGGGGAATGCACGTGTATAGTGACTCCACGTCAAAGCTCACTAACAAATCAGTAGAGGCATCGAACTCGATACCTGGTGGAATCCGAAGTAGGTCAGCAGTGTCTTTCAAGCAAGTGTTTACAACAAGGGGTGGTGAGGGACAGAGTCTCTGAATTAAGCAGAATACTCTCACCCAGTCAAGAGATCAGGGCTAGATCCAACACCGTTTTTTAGCTCACTGCACCATCCCAGTTTCAGAACCTGGCTGTATGCAAATTAGTCTGTTCCTGTCCCAGTGCATGATGGGAACAGGGCAAACCAAACTACAAAAGCCAATTCTTGCACTGGGAAGGAAACAAGCTACCCCCCCCTTTTCTAAATCGTTTTTGGCCACTATAGGTGTGGCAGGGTATACTCAGACATGAGTCCCTTTCTCACTGCTCCATCAGGATTCAAGCAAGCCGGGCCGAAGAAGGCTGAAATGCCAGAAACCGGTCCCCGGTAGCTTGTCTCCTTTCTGGTGAAGAATTGGCTTGGTAGTTTAGTCTGCCCTGTTCCCATGATGCACTGGGCCAGGGACAGACAGATTTGCATATAGCCAGGTTCTGAGCTGGGATGGGGCAGTGAGATAAATAACGGTGATGGATCAAGCCCTGATCTTTGGACTGGGTTAGAGTGGTCTGTTTAACTCAGACACTCTGTTCATCACCACCCCCTTTTCTAAATCGTTTCAAGTAAGTGGGCATCTCTGCCACCATTGGACGTAAAAAGAAAAAAACAAATGTTGTGAAAGGCTCCAATAACGAACCGATCCCAGAAATGATGGGGCTGCTTGGGGGCGGTCGTTGGACCTTATGTATCTTTGGTTGGCAGTAAAAGTACGGCATCACTGGATGTATGATTGTTAAATATCTGGCTTCCTGAGGCGTAATCCAGCCTTCAGCATCTGCTTCTTCCACCACTTGTTTAATCTCCAAACTTAACCTAGGGGTGGGGTCTGTGTCTAACAGACGATAAGACTTGGTGTCTGATAATTGTCTTAAACATTCTACACGGTATGTTGTCATGTCTTGCAGCACGATGGCACCCCCCTTGTCTGCTGATTTGATGATGATTGAATCATCTTGCATTAGACCTTGGAGTGTCAGTCTATCTTTCTTGGAAAAGTTGTGGTACTCATTGCTTCGTGTGTTGCATAGTGTCATTACATCATGAGTCACCGCTTTCTCAAAAGTTGTTACTTGAGATGGGACTTGATGTGCCAATGGAGTAAAATTTGACTTTGGACGTAGTCCTGTATTGTTTGTTCATCCTTCCTGTGCAGAGGTGTCACTTTCTTTATCCTTGAAGAAAAAGTGCAACCGGATTTTCCTAAAGAAACCTTCAAGCTCACACCTGAGTTTGAAAGTGTCTCCTGTGTGCGTGGGGACACACCCTAGTCTCTTGTTTAAAACTCTGTTCTCCTTCTCTGTCAAGGTGTGGGAACTCAAATTAACCACTAGGTGTA